>NW_025109628.1:0-9417 GCF_011392965.1 Frieseomelitta varia
GTGTATTCTGTCATGTGTCTGTTTGTTTTTAGGTTCCGTTTTTACCTGGTTGTTGCTGTAAGTTTGGGTGGATTGCTGCAATCTTTGGCGGCGTGGCCTTCTTGTTTTCATAGAAAGCAGTTTTATCCGTAGACGCGAAGATTCTGTACTGTGTATCATCGTGATTTATTAAAAAGGATTGGGGAATTTTTGGGAGGTCGTCTGGATTGATGAAGACCTGTCTTCTAAAACTCATTAGTTTACCTGTCTTCTAAAGAATGTTAGTTTGGATGTCATTCGAATGTTGATGTTTGTGAGATATTTTTCTATGTATTCGCGTGGTATAGACGATGAGACATTCTAAAGTATTAATCTCTGGGATGGATTGATTAGCGGTCTGACTGTAGTATATACATTATAGATAGTTATTGTTCTGCGTTTAGTTACAAAGTCTTGTGCTGTAGTCTTTCTGTCGAGATAGATGCAGATACGACCGTTGGAGATTCGGAAAGCGAAACGGATAGCTTCGGAACCAGTGACTTTGGCGACTGCGAGTATGTCGTCTTTCATTGTTGTGTTGTCAATAGCGTCGATTAAGATTGCTTGCTCTTTAGTTGGAAAAGAATTAATCATTGTAACAGTAGCATAGGATTTTGCTTATATAGTTGGAACATTTGATGGGTTTATAATAGGTTGATTGTTGGTATCTGTGTGTAGACCTCTATGCGTAGACGCCTCGTTGTTTGTGCATACTCTTTGACTCATGGTGTGTCGAAGATGGGGAATTTTCCATTGACGCACATTATCACAGCACTTTATTATTGTACTGTGTGTGATCGGTACTCGCGAGCAAGGTAAACACGTCTGTTAGGTTTGAACGCTCGGGAGCAACTCATTAATTTTTCTTTAGTGTTTAAGTATACGTTAAATATTTTTGGATTAAACATAGCTAGTTTACCTAACACGAACGTAACAGTTGGAAATCCCATATAGAAACGTGCGTTTGAAATTATCATTTATTGATTCTACTAAACAGATGTTTGAAATTATCATTTATTGATTCTACTAAAATTTCATTCTTCTTATTAATTCTGTTAAAGTCATTTTCCCTAAGTCTACAATAAAAATTGTGTACTTTTATAAACCCATTGTCTGATTTATTTTCTATTTCTTTTTAGATAATTTTTTCTTTATATTCTTTTCTTCTATTCTCAATCTCCCGATGTTTTTATTTATTTATTGTTATTATATTTTTAAATATTTGACGCTCAATATTTTTATTATAATATATGGAAGAAGAACAAATATTATTTTTTTGTAGTCGTCCGACATATTAAGTGTGACAATTGTTACGTATGGCTTTATAGCATTAAATACGGCTTTATAGCATTAAATAATAAATACGAAGTAATATGCCGCTCGTGCGTTGAGTTAACATAGTTCAAATTAATGATACATGTACTTCTATAATTATAGTCAAAGAGAATAAATAAATAATAGTACGAAGAATAGATATTTTGATAAATAAGCTGTGTCCATCTCATTGCTGTATATGTTTTGAAGAAACTGTAAAGAAGGAAGAACTAATGTGTTACTTAACTTAAATTCTAACTGAAACAAGTGAAAATTCGTGTTTGTTACATATAATAAGACAAAATATATAAATTATGTAGGTTGTGACAAAAAATAAATACGAAATACATACACAAATAAAGAATACATGCACAGATACGTGTAATATATGTATGTCACCAAAATATTACTTTATAACAAAAAATATTTTGGAAAAATTATAAATGATTCAATGAATATCTCACAAAGCAAATGATTGTCTTTGTAAAGAATGAGGAAGACTTTTTCCAAATCCATAAATTCTCTTACAAAGTTTCTTTTTTTTGATAATTCTATCATTTTATATGTCTAATACATTAACGTCTTTATATTTACTTTTTTTCCAAGTATTATTATATCAGTTATCAAAACTTAAATTTAATTCATGAAGATGTTATTTATCAAGATAAAAAATGTATAACGCAAATATAATATAATGTAAAATGTATGAATAAAGGTTTCCAATCAGATAGATGTATTTCAGAAAATATACTCAAAAGAATTTTAATCAATATCTGGCATACATTTGTAATGTAGAAAATTTGCAAATGTAAAAAGAAAAATAAAACATAAGCTATTTCAGATAAAACGCGCTTTAAGAATGATTAAACAAAGTTTATCTTTCAAAGATACGAAAGTTTTAATCTATCAAGTTTAATCTCCTGATTTAAATTCAAATATATTGAAAAAATGAATATTTTCAGATTAAATTTTAATAACAACATATATTCTTCCTCTTTTTTAAAAAAATAAACACTAATTTGTAGACTGACTGTTAATAGACTGCAGATTTTAATATATTTATAGAAAATTTAAAAATGTAAATTTTCATCATACAGAAAAATATATAAAATGTTCAACGTATAATTTTTCTTATAATATTTATTATGTTAAACAAGTTCCTATTAGTTTCCTACGAGTTTCTATTTTTTGTTCTACTTTTTAAAAATATGAATTTATATAAAAATTTGCAGTCTTATAAATATAGAATGAAATGTATTATCGATAGAAGTGATGGCAATTTTGTCAAACTTTTGTAATATAATAAATTATCAATATTATGTAACACAATAAATTATGAATTGTAATTTTTATAGTTTCAATAATTTTTTTTTAATTTGCAGGTATTTAGACATGGCGACCGAACACCGATTAAGGCAGAGATATATCCTAAATTACCTCATAATCCTATTTACGACACACTTGGTTATGGTCAATTAACTCAAGTAAGTATAATGAAATACAATGATTGTAATTGGATTCTTTTTTATTATTTTATTTTATTTATGAAAAATATTCATTATGTCGTTAATAGTCAGATAATTGCTGCTAAATTTTTCTTAAAGTATTAAATTTTTAATTAAATTGAAACACCTCTAATTATAAACTAATATATACTTAATATCTAAAGGAAAATATCAAATAACACGAATGATTCAAATAAAGTATTATCTTCTTAGAAACAAATGAGAGTATTGGTTTCATTAATGGTAGGATTAAATGGTACAAAAAAACTCATATTTCTGTATATACGTATATTCTTGGGATTCATTTTAGGAATAAATAAGAAAAAGGATAGACTTTTTTAAATACAAAATGGTATTAATTTTTTATTATTTGGATAGTTACCAAACTGTGTAATTACAAATATGTTCTAATTGCTTGGATAATACGTAGATGATTTTTTGGAATATTTTATCAATATTATTCTTTTCATTTTCTGAAGAGATGAACTGATGGTTTCAATATTTATTAATCTTTCTCGCAGGTCTAATGCTAATTTTCCTCGCAGATTCAAGATAATTTTGATGGAAGTGTTAACATGTTATTGATCTTAGGCGAGTATAACAGTAATTACCGACAAACCGCTATTTCATTAGAATCATTTTTACATTTAGAGACACGTGCTCAAAAAACTGAATCTTTTGTTAATAAACTGCATCAGAAAAGCGAATTACCAATGACAAAGATGCTACTGGTAGCAGTAAATGTTAATTCGATAACTAAAACGTGATAGTCATTTTTTTAATTTTAAGTATACAAAAGAACAACAAATATCATTTTAATTATATATGTACATTAAGATTTGTTTGCAAACAATTTTCAAAATCGTATTATTTATTGTACATAATATTGTGATCACATCAATCAAGATAGGTTATTTTGTACTAATTAATTTTTTTAACAAAGCTATATTGGATACGGACTATTGTGTTTCAACAACGTAGGATCATTGAATGTTTGTAGAATCCTTGGGCAATAATGAAATTGGATTTTATTTTTTTGACTACGGTACCAAAATATCTTAAAAAAGTTTTTCCTACATTTAGAGGACGTTCTGTATATAAAAAAAAAATATAGTTCCTATGATGATTTTCCATTATACAATGTTTTAGAAACAAAATTTTCGATATATTGGACGAGATAGTCCATTGTCGTGGCCACCAGATTTAACATAGTCACCAGATTTAACTTCCATAGATTATTTTCATAAGGTTACATTAAAAGTAAAGTGATGTCAATTCCTTCCACTATGATGGAAAATATAAAAGGAAGAACACTGCTTGTAAAAGAAATATGTAGACTTGATAAATGCGTAGAAATCCAAGAATGATTTAATTTATTTCAAATTCTACATTTTTTTCAACATATAAGTTGGTGTTAACAACCAAATAAATAATATAAATATAGATTTACAGTTGATAATTTTGAAATAGAGATTGTAAATTATTGTTATTCGAATTATAACATAAAAATAATCAAATTCACATATATTCATATATTTCGTACACATTTTATATAAAGTTTCATATATTTTCTGTGTATTTTGCATATTGCATGTTAGTTATATATTTCTTGCATATTTGTTGCTAACATTTTTACGAACATTAATATCTGTAATCTACTTATGTACCTTATTAGTTCATCATCTTAAAATAAAATGTTTTTGTATAATGTTTAAAAATTAAAACTAAAATTAAAAATAATAAATTAACAATAATTGCTTTATAAACATGTATAATTTTGCAATACATCAAAGGGAAGAACCAATATTTATTATTCTGTATTCTGCATCAAAACTTTACTTCACAGGTGAATTTTTAATCTCGTAAAGTCAAAATATATATCTCATAAGGAATTAAACATACCAAATGTTGAATACTTTTACAAATGTTTTTGTATTATATGATGAAACTATTTTTTCATTTTTGCAAATCGAGTGGTAGGAAAAATTTTAAAACTAAATTCATTTTTCTAAATTTCATTTAAAATTAGGTCTCTTTAAATCATATAAAGTTAATATCTACTATAAATTCAATTTGAGGTTCTGGGTAATTATCAGAACAATATACAATAATAATAAGTTCTTTAACCACCGTATTTCTAGTTATCTCGTATCAAATTACCTTCTTTAAATAAATTACAGAAATAAGAAATACAATTAGTTATACAATTAGTATAAATATCTACGATTTAATGTATTTTATTTTATTTGTCTAGAAAGGGAAAATAAAAGAATTTCAACTTGGTGTAATGTTAAGACAAAGATATAGTACATTTCTTGGTAAAAGTTATAAGTATGGTAGCGTTTATGCCTATAGTTCGGATACTGATCGAACAAAAATGTCTCTGCAACTGGTTTTAGCCGGTATATATCCCCCAACATTGAATGACGTAGGTTACATACAGTTATTTCCAATTTCAAAGCATAATGTACCAATACTTATAGACAATTTATTATTTCCAACGCGTTGTCCAGTGTAAGTATATGAATTAATTTAAATACATTGTTGTTATTCTTGTTCTTTTGTCTTTCTTCTCACTAAAATGTATTATGCATTATAATATTTATGAGAAAATAATATTTATGTTTGTAACGAACATAAAATATCAATTGTACAATTAGAAAAAAATAATGTAACTACATTGCAGCGAAATCTTTTTACAATAAATGATATAACTAATAAGATTGGAATAATTGTACATATAACGAATAACTAAAGTAGTATTTATACACATACATTCATAGGTACATATACATAAGTTATATTAAATAAACAGTAAGTGAACATTATCATACATTATATTGTATAATACATTAATTATTATAATATTTATTGAAAAGTTGTTATTAAGTTCTTGTTATTCAGTTCTTTAATAACCAGATTTACTTTTCCTCTATTCTAATTGCATTTTAGATACATCTTTTAGATACTTATATATAACATATTACACATATTTATTGTATATTTGTATTAAATAAATCGTAATTTAATTTCTTGATTTGCTTTTATATTTTATGAGATTATTGCAATATATTCTGAATGTTTCTTTGCATCTTTCGTTTTATTCTATTTATAATAAGTAAAAATATTTTTTTTCAGATATGAAGAACAATATCGCAAAGTAAGAAATTCAATTATAGTTCAAAAAAAAATAAGGAGAAACAAAAAGTTTTTTGATTATGTTGAGGAACACACAGGTGTAAATATGACAGTGAATCCAATCTTTTCAACTTTCATACTGCATCATTTCCTGAAGTCACAGGTATGCCTTATTTTATTTTATTTATGATTTTGAACTGCACATTAATAATATAAATGTTCTTAAAAACATTTTTTTTTAATAGTCTAATCACTTTATGAGAATAATTATAATTTTCCTAAAGCATCACATATGTATAACTATAACATAACATACAGGAATTAACAATTTCAACAATATAAAACAATAACACGAAATAAGCGATCAAACTCATATCATGTTCATTCTCAAGCAACATACTTTGTAATATAAGAGCATGATAAATGTGAGTTTAAAAGGTTTCTCTTCTATTACACATAAATATTATTTTGTAGTGAAAAATTACAACAATATAATTTTTACACTAGAAAGTCTCTCAAAATAATATTGATAATGTAATAATACTGATTTTATATTGAATGATTACCAGACGTATTCAAAGAGTTTTAGATAATGATACAAGATGCAATATTGACTGTTATAGGTTAAAATTATAAATTAATCCAACAATAAAAAATTCAAAGGGTGTTGTTAAAGGAATTTCCAATTAGCTTTTTATCTTTGCACGTAAAATAATTATATTTTGAGAATAGAACTTTTATTAATCTAACAATCGTCTCGAAAGATATAACTTAGAATATATTAAGTCCAACGCTTTTTTTTAATACTTTGAAAATAAGAAAACTATTAAAAAATGAACTTTGGATACCAATTTAAATGATACTAACTGATATAGTATGATACTAACAAATCCATAACAAATTTTTATTTTCAGAGCATCTCAAGCTCAATTCGGACTATCATAATGTAGAATGTTAAACAAATAACTGATGTTATAAATTAAAATATAAAATTTAAGAGTAAATAAATAATTATTTATTAATTGTTTGGAAATTTAATTAAAGTATCCCTGCGGGATTAATGTGCAAGAATATACAACAGTTCAAATATAAAGGGTTGTGAAGGGCTTGAAATGGCGATGATAATGCGAGGATAATGTAGGAAGTGATGATGTGGGGTAAGGTGAGGAAAAAGGTTGTGCGCGTTTCGTCTCGGAGTCGCTGCCTAGACTCATCAGTGGGGCTGATGGCAGCGACCCCTCCTCCTTTACCCCAGACACTTGTGTTTTTCTAACTACTCGCTAGGCTGGACGGTCACCACCCCCATCCTAGCGGTGTTCCGCACTCTGTTTGCTTAACATCGAATATCGTTCGATTTCGACGCTAGGCGCACAGCCACTTGCGGCTTGTACGAGTGGGTGTTCGAAACTCGTACTCGAGGGACTCTAGGCCGCTACAGTTGCATACAATTATATTTAAATCAAAAAAAGAGAATTATAACATTTCATAACAGTTTTAAACTTTGCAGAAAAAAAATCGTAGATTAAACATTTAATCAAACTATTTTCAACAAAAAAATTTATTTATTTTAATTCAATAATTTATGATAAGAATATACATATCAAATTTTATAGTTTTTATTTATCATTTAATAATTAATTTTGTATAACTTCGTAAAGTAATATTAAAAAATATTGTGATTTTATTGTCATAATAATGAAACATTTAAAAACTATGTTTTTTGTATTTTATATTTTTTTTATGTTTAATATTACAGGAAAGTATGGATATTAAACTGCCGAATTGGGCAACTGAAGAAGTACGAAAAAGAATGATTCCAATCGTAGAATTAGAATATGAAATCCAATCTTATAACATGTTAATGAAACGAATAAATGGAGGCCACCTTGTAAAAGAATTTATTAAAAATATGGATGCAGAAAGAAATCAAACTTCCCGTAAGATTTATGTATATAGTGGACATGAAGTAAACATTGCAGCTTTTGTCAGAGCACATAATTTAATTGAACCTAAAATACCCAACTTTGGATCTGCAATTATAGTCGAAAAATTGCGAGATAGTAAAGGAAAACATTTTGTTCAAGTACGTTTTATTAAATTATATAAAATAAAACTTTTCTTTAGATTTGTTCAAATTAATTATATACAAAATCAATGCATCGTTCGAATTCCTGTATTTCTTTTCTTAAATAAAAAAACTTTGTCAACGATTCACATGACGTTTAACATTGTAAATTTTGTTCACAGTTATTAGTTTGGAATGACAAAAAATTAGTGCCTTACACGATTCCTGGGTGTAGTAAAATATGCCCGTATGAGAAGTATGTTAAAAGTATGCAAGATGTCATCCCTTCAGATGAAGAATCAAATTGCTTATGGGATAATGTATCAACGGATAAAATACGTTACTATTATACAGTAAAAATGGATTCATAAAATATCTGTTCAATAAAACTTATTTGTGCCAATAATCGATATTAAATTATTTATAATTACTTTGGATATTATCGATTATTCACTTTTATATAGCTCAAAATTAATTTAATTTAAATATATTTAACAACTATTCAAAGTCTACTTTCTCGAAAATAAAGCGTTATATGGAAAAATTTATTTCTGTATTTTTCGATTTATTTTGCACGTTGATTTACTGGTATCCTAGTTGTACCATAAAAAATGGAATACATATTTTGTATCTTTTTGATATACTTCACACGATTTGATTTGATATTTCTTCTCATAAATTGTTTATTAACGTTATTATTATGTTATGACTCATTATGTCATATTGTAGTATCGGTTATTATAATCTGTAGTCATAGTTTTAGTTATGTTTAATTATAACAGATGGCCTATTTAGTGTAGGTACGGCCTATTCTAGTGTAGGTACGATGATGATAATTTAACTGAATCACCGTACTACAAATTTAAATAATAACTTCGTATTACATATTTTGTAAATTATATTAAATATTATTGAAATAAATAAAATATATATTAAATTTAAGAACATAAATTAACTGAATTATTCTGTGTAAATGCTGGCTAACAAATGAACAACAATTTCTTTGATGGTAACTATATACATCTCTAACATTTGTCAAACATCCCCATAGTAACAATAAAATGATAGATACAAAGCTCTTTACATCAATAAACCCAAAATTCCCTCTCCTTTTTATATCAGCTTACCAAAATCTTCCAATCTACCAGAATCCACTCCATCATCGAACGTAAACCATCCCAAATTCCTCCATGGACAATAGAAGCATTCCCAACAAACACTAGTCTTGCCAAACTTTCCAAAAAAATCCTCAATCCAACTGACCACAGGGCCCGATTTCTAGAATTAAACGACAGCTACGTTCACCACAAGATTTACAGTAACAAGTCAAAAACAGACACTGGAGCTGAATACGCCATTATTACAGAAAAAGCAAAA
>NW_025109629.1:0-9430 GCF_011392965.1 Frieseomelitta varia
CAAAAAAAAAAAAAAAAAGAAGAAAGAAAGAAAGAGAAAGAAAAAGAGGAAAAATTCGCTGGCTTTTACGGCTAGGTGTCGATATATGTGCCGCCGTTCACGTCTTCGAGTATATAGTAGGATACGTCTCTGTAGGAAGCGTACAATGCGTGTGAATCGGTTATGCGAATCTGTTAGCTTTCAAAGTGGCTGCCGTGACTCCCGGCTTGGTGAAAGAAGGCAAAGTTAATAATCGGTACGCGTAGAGTGCAAGGCTCTACGAATTCAGCATTGAGAGATCTTTGAGGGTCTTTTCGTTTTTCTTCCATTTAATTTCGTAATTGGAATTTTTCGTTTTAATTCGGCACGTACCATCTGTCGTACAGTAATAATTATCACACAGTCTATGATGATGGATATTATTTAATATCATTATACATATAATGATATTAAGTATTAACGAAAAATTCGTTCATGTTGAAAAACCATTAGGTTAATAAGTATTTTACCTTTAATTCTCTAAAATCACGAAAATGATGGCAACCAGTCATATAGCTCCTAAAAGATTGAAATTAAAAGGTATATGAATATTATTTAATATCGTTATATATATAATAATATTATTTCCTACAGAAATAGTATTAACGAAAATTCGTTCATGTCGAAAAACCAATAGATTGATAAATATTTTACCTTTAATTCTCTAAAATCACGAAAATGACGAAGAATGATGACAACCAGTCACACAGCTCCTAAAAAATTGAAATTAAAGTATTTAAAGTATTAATTAAATTAAAATAAAGTATTAAAATAAATTAAAGTATTAATTAAATTAAAATTAAAGTATTTAATATAAATTAAAATATTAATTAAAGTATTTATAAATATAAATTAAAATATTAATTAAAGTATTTATAAATATAAATTAAAAATATTAATTAAAGTATTTAAAGTATTAATTAAAATAAATTAAAGTATTAATTAAAAGTATTTACTGATCTATTGGTTTTATGACGCAGACAGTTTAATGTTTTTTTTTATAGGAAACGTTGAGAAATTATTTTGGACCTATCCACCTATCAAAAGATGATTAACATCACATTATTGGCCTCTCTATTTTTTTCTATCATCAATAACCTAACCGGTAGCCTATTTTACACAAGTATAACTCACCTTGTGTAAAGCAAAGCACGACGAACGAATCTGTTTATCGTTGCCCGATTGCCTCGTTTGAATAACGGTGAGATCAAACGCCGAGATTAATCGCGTATCGATGCAACGAGGACAAGCCGCCGAGATCTTTCAAGTGACGCGAAAGTTCAATGAAATAATTATGACATCGGCGGGGCTGTCGCGCTTCGGTGGCCTGTAACGGCATTATAGCCTGGCGCGCGATGCTTTTCGAAGCTGGTGCCCCGAGAGGAGCGTGTCGTTTAATAAGTTAAGCGACGACGGCGCAGCTGCTCGTCTTAATGAAGCATTAGCTTGGATCTCGGCGCAACATTGTCCTCCATACTTTCTTGGTCTTGCCGCGTAAACGCTCGTAAATGGGTCTCTTCGCGCCTTCTCGGTCCCCGTTCTGTCGGCCACTTCGTCCTGTTTCACTTCCTCTCTGCCGAACGAGATTAAAATTTGAAAACGACTTGAACTGTCTGAATTGGACCGATCTGAGAAAATATCTTCGTAAACTGGGGAACCGTGTTGACAGTGGGACATCGTTAAAGTTTGAAATGATGTGGTATTTCTCGATTGAGAAAATATCTTCACAGATACGTACCTTCTCGATTAAAGTTTGAAATGATTTGAAATTTTTGTAATATAAAAAAAATAATCTTTGTAAACGGTGGAACGAGACATTGGTTGAAATTTGAAATGATTCGGAATTGAACTGCTACTTAAGGAAATACCTTCACGAATCATATTTTGTTGGGACGTCTATTAAAATTTGAAATGATTCGAAATCTCTTTATTCGATCATTTCATAGAATATAGAGATTTTATAAGATCATTAGCAAAAGAAAATATCTTCATAAACAGGAAACGTGCCGACGGAACGAAATACCTAGTTAATCGATCGATATTTGGAATTCCTATTTGAAATTCCTATTGGACCATTTAAGGAAATATCTTCATAAACACAGGAAATGTGTATTGATAGTTCCGAGCAGAAAAAATTGAGAATAATTTCAACACTGTAATTGACATTGCATAAACGCGAATAAAATAGACTAATGCAATGATATAAATTACAATCAATGTATTAGTATAAAATATAAATTAATATATAGTTATTATATTGATTATATTAATATATAAATCAATATTAATATAAATCAAGATTTGTACGTATTAATGTATCGTACATGTACAATGAATGTACATACGTATCAATTTATATTTCTACAATTACAACAGAATTTTCAAAAATGGATTTGTGAAAAAAAATTGTACAATATTATAGTCGTAATTATTAATGATTAATAATTAATGTAATGAAAGACACATAAACACAGTGACATAAATTAGAATTAATATAAATTAATTCTCTGCGTATTAATTTATATTTCTATAAATACAACAGCATTTTCGAAAATGGGTTTTAAAAAACTTGTACAATATTACACTGTTGATTGTGCGTATTAATGATTAATAATTAATGCAACGAAAAACACATAAACACAATGACATAAATTAGAATTAATATAAATTAATTTTCTACGTGTTAATTTATATTTCTACAATTACAACAGAATTTTCGAAAATGGGTTTTAAAAAACTTGTACAATATTGCAATAATTAATGCAACGAAAGACACATAAACACAATGACATAAATTAGAATTAATATAAATTAATTTTCTACGTGTTAATTTATATTTCTACAATTACAACAGAATTTTCGAAAATAGATTTTAAAAAACTTGTACAATATTGCACTGTTGATTGTGCGTATCAATGATTAATAATTAATGCAACGAAAGACACATAAACACAATTAGACATAAACACAAATTATAATTAACATAAATTAATTTTCTATTACGTATTAATTTATATTCTTACAGTTGCAGGTAGAATTTTTGATAGGATTTCAAACAATTTTTACAACGGAGATCTACCGGAGGCCTAAATAGCCATATTTTTCTCATTTTGCTCGTACGTGCGTCTTTTCTCCACTACATAGCAGCAGGATCGCGGAATCGAGAAACGAGCGGCCGTCGATGACACGGTTATATAAAGAGACGACACGAAACGTTATTGCTAAACGCGTTCAATTGCCGTTCTAGGACACTCCGATTCTCGTTCAATCCGACCCGATGATCAACATCGGCGACGCAACCAACTTCTCGTGTTGCCGTGCCGAGTTGCCTCCTTTCTTCCCTCCTCTTACACCGTTGCCACGAGTTGCTCCATCCCGGCTGTTCAATCTCCGCGTCATCCTCGGCTCGCGAGGTCAACGCGAGCATTTAGCTGCATTTACGCTCGCGGCTGCCAATCATCGAGCTCCGCCCTTCGTTTCGTCGGTTTCGCGGCCAGTTTCTCTTTTCTGCCGCGAAGGGAAACAAGCTGGATCGGATCGCAGTTATATAGATTTATTATAGATGATCGTTCAACGACTCTTCGGTGTCGAGAATCATCTGGCACTTGAAGATTCTTTTCGAGCTTTTCCTTTGTTCTTTCTAACTTCGATTCATTGAATTTATTGATTATTACAATCTTTGTACATCTTCGATTAATTGTCGTTGGATTACTCGTTCAGGCATCTCGAGATTGAGAGTTTACGCATCGTAAACACGAAATATCATTAATCAATGTCATTAGCAATTAGCTGTAATCAATGTTGCAAGAGGCTGGCATTAGTCCTCGTTTCTCAGAATCAGTTATTTCTCGAGTACAATAAAAACTTTGTTATACTCTATTTTAGCTGCTCTTCGCTAGAAAACTCTGCAAACACTGTGCAGGTATACTTCGCCGTCAAAATTTCTCCGTCGACGGAAGACGTTGGTTAGTTGTTATAATAGAATCTCTACAAACTGTGTATTCCATTTCTCAGGATTTAAAGTCAATTTTAATTGGCTTCCAAATTCCCTAGACGACAGAGGAAAGAACGAAGTCAGATTTGACGCGCGGAAGAAAACGTGGCACGTTGCAGATGAGTTTTCCTCGAGGAAAGAGGGAAACATAGAGAGAGAGAGAGGTCATTTTCGCGTTGCAGACCGGTGGTTTACCCAACGTGTCCAATGGCCAACAAGCAAGCTTGTCTCTGCTTGGAGACGCAACTTTTTTGCGTTCGCCGGCGCGGCAGAGTCGCATTATTATTACATATGGCGCGCGGTGCCGTATCGCAAACTCTCGTTCATCGTGGCACGTATAAAGGCATCGTATAGGGACTGGCGCCTATTCAGAACGTAATTAAAAGCCACATTCACCAAGCTGGGCTGGCTGCGTGTTTCTCTCCCTCCCTCTCGGCGAGCCTTTCCTTTGCGACAGACTTCTGGAAGTCAACCAGCGACAATGCATCTCTTCGTGGCCTATTGTTTCCCCCCCGTGACATCTCTGCCTTTTTTACTGCCACTCGAGAGAGGAGGCCGGCTTCATCGTACGCGGCCGCATCGTTCGCTGTTTATCGTTCAGCGGGCCGCCAGAAAAGAAGAACCTCCGCCGCGTCCGACGTTCGCAGCCGCTCTTTGATTCGCTTCCGAATCGTCCGAATGAAAAGCCGACCGTTCCGTCTTTCACAGACCGTGCACGCTGTTTGTATATGTATGTATGTATGTATGTATGTATGTATGTATGTATGTATGTATGTATGTGAGCAGGTACCTACATACGTGGCGATAGATCGCGAAAGAGTGAAAAGAGTTTCGTTTGTTTTTCGAATTCGATCGATGAAAGAACAAAGTAGATGCATGTGTGTAAAATAGATGACGTACAGGCTCAGTGCTGTTGATATAAAATTATGATGTTGCGCCGGGTGTTATCTCAACTTCAGATGATAGCCTCAAAAATATTGATAATTCTATGAAATTATCGACACTCGTTTGATATACTTTACGATGGAGTCGATGTCTACATCGAAAGTTTACATTGACAAGATGTGTAATTCGTTTCACTGATATATTTATTATTATTATGTATTTGTTGCATTATATATTATATTTATTATAGTATAATGTAATATATTTAATATATTTAAATGAATATAATTTATAATTTATTACTTTTATTACTTACGTTTAAATAATAAATATAAATAATGTATATAATAATATAATGTAACATACAAATAATGAATAGATGAAAAGAATAAATATTAGCGAGGCATCGAACGACTATCTATAATTTTATATGAGTAGATCGGTATCGATATTTGCTAATCTGTATCTGTATGTCATATTTCTGTCTTTCATCTCAACGCATGCTACTCTTCTTTCATTTTATATAAAAGGAATTTTCGCCATCATTTAAATAAATCGAAAAAGATTGGAATTAAATGAAATTAATGCAAAGCATTAAACGAATATTAAAATGTTGATTGAAACGCCGATTTATGTATTACACATATTTCATTCCTCGACAGAGGTGTTGAACGAACATCGATATTTTTTACAAAGTATCAAAGGACACTAATTGCCCAACAGTGCAATTATCAGTCCCTTTTTCTTTGCGATTCATATTGGATACACCAATAATAAACTGGACTGTGGATATTTAGACAAATTTCTGGTTTCATAAACAAAGGAACGGAACTCAAGCGGAAATTTGTCTCGCTAGAAATTACATCGAGTGCCGTATATTAAATTAACAACGGGATTACATTTATATTTAATGTACGCTCGGATTTTTATATGCGCATTCATTTCGAGAATTTAAAGGTACGAAAATGCTCGAGCAAAATATGAAATATCCAAAATGTTTTACAAATTCCACGGGCTTTGCCCGTGAAAGAAAAAAAAAGAAAAAAAGAAAATTAAAATTAACAGCAGTTTGATGAGTATTATAGAACGAATTTCTATCTAGCTTCCGTTACTTTTTTAATTATTCTCCAAAAATCCATCAAAAGTGCAAGTTCGCGATAAATTCTGGTAATAACCGATCGCATTCGCGCTTCTTTGCCTGAACTTCGTCCTCGAATATCATTCCTCGAATCGAAGTAACAAATTCAATCGGTCGGTCGGTCCGACCGGTGGCCTCCGCGTTAACCACTGGCGTCGATGTCCTGGCAAATATATGGGTGACATCAGCATATGCATGAAAGAAGGGTAGACACTGTCAATGTGGGTGCTCGCTATCGATTGGCTTTCGACTCGTGCACGTTTCGTATTACGATCCTAGCAAACCTAACCCAAATCTAACCCTAGTTGCTCGCTCGAAGGGAAAATAAAAAAAAAAAAAAAAAAAAAAAAAAAAAAGACGGAGCCAGCTATCGGGAGCGATGTACATATGTACATGTTGTGTATACAGGCACGTGCATGTGTGTATGTGCCTTGCATATCCTGCAACGATACGATTTTCTCGTTTTCTTCGTAGGACGACCCGATGCGACGAAGAGTTTGCGCGATGAGTCATTGCGACGATTCTGGCGAAGTCATCCTTGAGAAATTCTTAGATAAAGGATTAATATCGAGGTATTAACTTCGAAATTTCCTACGTTTCGTTGATGTTATTTTTATGCAACGTTGCATGTCTGTCGTTTTGAATGATGTTGCATTCATTTGAAGCATAGAGAAGAAAATTGATAATTATTTGCACGAACTTGTTGAATCTATTAAGCAAAAGGGGAATGTATTAAGAAGAGTGATATAGTAAAAAATTAGTTTTATCTTGAAAATTTTTAATTCATTAAGCGATAGAAAACACGACTGCTTAAAACAGGTTTAATTTTTTGTTAGGAGATAAAGGGCGATCTATTGTTTGGATGTGGGTAAAGTTTCAATAAAATTGGATCGTTCATCATTGAGAATTCGTGACAATTTGAAAAAAATTCACGTTCGACGTTTTATATACAGTTTCAAATTATTAGTATTATACTACTTATATTGTATTTATATTATATTTGTATTTCTGTATTATTTATTATTTATATTTATATTATATAATTATTTCTTTGAATATTAGCATAAAGTTTTCAATATAAATTCTTGTAGTACTAGTATGTCATTTCTTAAAGAAAATGGAAAAGATCAAATTTTTTAATAATAATAATAATAATAGTATTTATTGCTTTAGTTATCCAAATAGATACAAAAGTAAAGAATAAAGAAAAATAATTGTTAGTGATTATTTTGTATCACGATGATGAAGAATAGTGAAGAATTTCATCTTGAGCATCAGATACGATGTGTCCAATTACTGTTACTATAACATTGCTCAGCTAATTTAACTTAGTGGATCTGGAAAATCCATGTATCGATGATTGATGATAGAAATTTTCGAATAGGAATATTCCCTTAACAGAAGGGGCGTGAACAATATATGGAGGGCTCAGAAGCTAATCAACGTAAGTCACCTTTCATTAGAAATAATTTATGCCACGTAAATCGCAAAAATTTTATTTTTAAAATTGTCAGTCGAGAAACATTAATTATTACAATATAGTTATTATATATTATATATTATATTATATTAATATAATATAATAAAAATATAATATAATAATATAAATATAATATAATATAACATAATTAAAATATAATATAATATAACATAATTAAAATATAATATAATATAATAAAATATAATAATATAAATATAATATAATATAACATAATTAAAATATAATATAATATAATAAAATATAATAATATAAATATAATATAATATAATAATATAAATATAATATAACATAATATAAATAATAATAAATCATATTAAAATTTATTAATTCAGTCGTTATAATATAATTATAATTAAACTGTTTTATGGATTAAAGATTTTGATAAGAAGAATATGTTTGTACAGTTTGTGATATACATATTATATACACGATATAAATATGTTGTATACTTTTAATGGAAAATGACTTACACCGATTGACTTTTGAGCTCTCCATGTGTGTATCTTGCTACGTCTCACTGGATTAAAGTTAAGGAAACCGAGTAACCAGAAGATAATACTCTTCGTCGCGCGTACAAGTTCTCTTATTCTCCACAGTTCCTACAGTTTCAGATTTTATACAATTTTCTTTTGCGTTTCTCGCGCGTTACGCCGTTAATTAGAAAAAGTCGATTTATATTTATGAGGAGGATCCGTTCCGTGAAAGACCCCGAATGTTCTCAACCGACAGAACTTCAGCTTCCTCGAATTCGAAATGTTCGAATTACCAAGTATTATTTATTAAAAAAATTCAAATACAGCGTGGCGTCCTGAGAAGAATTGTTCATTATAGAACACATATGCATAGAATAGCATCCGTACGCTTATCACAGAAAATTTTAATATGTATATATATTACGTGTATCTCAGGAAATATTTTCATAGATAAAAACACGTTATGTTATGTTATGTTATGATATGTTCAAAGGTTGTATTTAAAGATAAATTTCACGAAAAATGCACAAAGTGTGTATGGTAAAAAAGAATATATAAAACATGCAGAGTGCTTTTATACGATATTTGACAAATTTAATATGACAAATTAATTATATTTGACAAATTTAATATGAATTTCTTGCAATCTAGTTACAGGTAACTTGTGTTGATTACAAGTACGGTTTAATCGAATTTTCCACGCTTCTGAATACTACGTGCACTCGTGCGACTATATACGTAAATAACGAATCGAAAGATGGTAATAAGAATTGACAACGAAGAATAAATGATACGCATTTTTTTTTTCTTTTTTTTTTTCGAAAAATCTCTCCGCTCTCTCTTCCTCCGTTTTCCCCGGTCGAAGAAAGAGGAGCGTCTCTGTTGTCGAGATAACGAAAAGGAAGGAAAAGACAATACTTGACTTTGATTGTGGTTCGTTAGTGACTCTGGGGAGTTAATTAGCGAAAAAGTTAATTTCTTGTTCGCTCATAATCGGACGCCCCTGATGAAATACGAGCTTGATAAAGACGGTTGAAACCAGAGTTTTTGGAAGGCGGGGAGGGAAAAGAAGGGTATGTCAGCTGGTAAATAGATTAACGTCGTTCCACGGAATGTATAGCTAAGTTTCCGCCGCGTACCCACACACATACACACGTACATCTCGCTAAGACGAAAAGGTGACTTAGTTTGCATCGTGTCGCGATGTTTTATTAATAATTCGATCCTTTGAAGTCGACTGTACTTGGTATATATATACGTATATATATAATAGTGAAGAGCATAACTCGATAATTACATGCATACCATACCAAGAGGTGGGAAATCCACTTTCCACCTTGCGTTTATTTATTCATTTATTTTTTTTGTTCCTCTGTGCTTTCGTTTTCCATTTTCCGTTTTCTTGTTTTTTTTTTTTTTTT
>NW_025109630.1:0-3708 GCF_011392965.1 Frieseomelitta varia
AATTAATATATTTATAAATTAATATCGACTTGCTCATCTCTCTACTATGACACTATTTCTGATCTCGTTTTCTTATTTTCTCTCATCCAATACTTTTTCTTTTTTCTGTAATGTCTTCGTTGCTATTTTATGTAACTAAATATTACATATATCACTGTAACTATTATATTTATAAATTAATATCGACTTGCTCATCTCTCTACTATGACACTTGTCATTGATCTTGTTTTCTCATTCAATTCTTTGTTGCTTACTTGACTTGACTCAAATACTAAAGTTAGAAATTAAAATCGAACGTGGTTAAGGTTGGCACAGAGCCAACGAGTTTCTTCTTTCTGCAAGGAAATGGAACTCTCTGATGAAGAAAAAGACTGTAGGATTTCCTCCTGGCGGAAGCCTCTTACGGTACCTCGAGATTGCTCGTTCAATAAAATCGTATTACCACGGACAGAAATGGGGTGGAGGAAAGAAGTGAATGGCGGTTCGATTACCTTGATCGGTCGAATCCCGTACGGCGGCTTTGCAGAGTTCTATACGAGCAGAGTGAAGCGGCACGTATCGATCCTGCGCGCTGCCGCACAGCAGCACGTGTTTGAACTTCTCGAGGTTGCTCTTCTGGCTGAGGCGGAACATGAACGACCGTCTGACATCCGGCGCGTCTTTCATCGCCAGCTGGAGCAACGAGCCGGACTTCTTCAGCTTCTGCATGAACCACATGCCTGGACGGGACAAACGTTCGTTTGCAAAGAGATTCAAGATGATGAGACGAGACGATGATTAGCAACGAATTGAACAGAACGTGAACCTCACCTGCGTTGACTAGTCCGCTGGTGTTGTACAGCGTGCCCAAGTGCGGGCCGCTCAGGCTGAGAAAGGTGTGCAAACGGGGAAGAAGCGGCCGCAATTGAGGCCGCGTCAGAGCGCTTCTTATGATGATGGTCCCTAAAGAATGCCCGATGAAGCTCACTTTCGTCGGATTGAGCCCCGACGTCTCGATGTGATGCAGAATCTCGGCTACCAGTCGATCCGTCATCGTGTCAAAGTCCGAGAATGTGTCGCCCTTTGAAGAAATTTCCGCGAATGTAACGTGTAGTGTAACGCTTCGTTGAGTATTGATCAACCTCCTGCCACGCACGCCGAGGACTTTCTGTCCCAAATTGCAACATTCTCTCAGTTTTAAGTATATATTTCAGTGTAACCCAGGCGAAAACAAATGGCAAGTTTGGTACTCATCAGTACCGACGAGTTCGGAGAAGAAAAGGAAAGCGACGAATCGTTGTGTACGGTCGCGGTCACTCGTTATGGTCCGCGTATCAGTTACCAGCGCAAGGGAAATAATTAAATGATAAGGAAAGGTAGAGAAATTAACTCGCGATAAAGAACAAAGTAGACTCTCACCTGATTCCTCTCGGACATTAAAAAGTCGAGATGCGCCCCGGGAAGGCTGAGTTCCAGGTAGGTCTTGACCAGACGAAGGTCAGCAGGGTTGCCATCGAGGCCGTGCACGCAGATGATGAGATGGGCACCTTCCGGCGAGAACAGCCGATACTCGTTGCTGATGTGGAAGTACGGCATGGTCGAGGCCAGGGTCGTATAGTCACTAAGAGGCACATTCGATCTTAGAGGTTTTACCGACGACGGGGTCAGGAAGTCACCGTATCCAAGGGAATGGGCACGTTTATGGAAACGCAACTGCGCTTCCTTGCGTTCTCTAGAGGGGATCAGGTAGACAAAGAGAAAAAACTTAACTACGGAGAAACGCAAAGAGTTGCCGTACTTTGAAGAGAACTCAAGAACAAGCAGGGCTCGGTGGGGGGGGGCTTGCGAACGAAAACGAAGACAGAGCAGCGCAGAAAAAAATATAATAATCGCACGATACGAAAGTATTCAGCATTGAGTTGCTCGGAAAGTTCGAGAAGTTGGTTCACCTCGTGTCAATTCTTCGGGATGTGCCTTCCCTGAGCTTCGTTTCGAAACGAACTTTTCGAGCAAGCCACGTGGCTGAGAAACGGAAGGAGCTACATGGAGCTGAGAGAATCTTCTAATGGCTAATCTACGTGACCAGTCAGGTGAAATCTTGAACGAAACGAACTACGTGTAACCTGAAGGTGAAGCGTTGGGAGTCTACTTTAGAAAACACTTTGCTCTAAACACTTTTTAACCCGGGGTCTAGTGCAGGTACATCCACGTGGGGGTCTAGTGCCGGGAGTACCCACGTGGGGATCTAGTGCCCGGAATACCCACTTGGGGGTCTAATGCCTGGAGTATCCAGGTGGGGGTCTAATGCTGGGAGTTCCCACGTGGAGATCTAGTAGACCCCCACCATTAGCAAATCTTTTCTAGTTTCGTTTAGCTTCGTCATGAGTTGTTTACATTCAGCGTTCTCAGTTTTCCTTAATATCTTCGACCTTTTTCATAGATTTACGCAGTACTGTAGGCTTACTCCAAATATTAGACCCTCACGTGGACATCATCGGGACCAGACCCCACGTGGATAATCCTGACACTAGACCCCCATGTGGGTGTACCTGAACTAGATCCACACGTGGATAATCCCGGGTTAAAATCATTCCCTCCTAATCGCCGTTAGGTTAGTTAAAACAGTCGTCGACCAATCGACCCGTTGACCAAAAGTCCGTCTCAACGCACCTGTAGATCTTCCCCGAGAAGCTCATCTGCCTCTTGAACTCCTCCTTGCACTTCTTGAAGTTGACCGAGTCGTCCAGCGTCGACTGCAACAGTTCCTTGCCCTCTTGGTAACAGTCCAGGCAAATGTCTCTGGCCCCGTACGGAGGATCCCTCTCCCTCTCCCTCTCTCTGTCCCTGTTCTTCTGCGGACTGCACGGCGCGGTTTTCGTCTGCTTGGGACTCCTGACCGGCTTGACCGTCTCGTAGACGTGGTACAAAGGGTTGTCGATGATGGCCGGCGGGTCGCGAAACTCCTCCGGTGGCGGCGGCTCGTCCTGAAACATCTTCGGCGGCGGGAGTCGCACTTCTTCGTACGAGTGCTCCTCCACGGTCTCCTTGGCCGGTGTCGGCCTCTCCTTCCTCGGCACGATCTTCGACAGTTTCTGGCGCAGCTGCTCGCTCGACAGCTTGGCGTTGCGACGCTGCTCCGAGCTGGACGTGTCCCCGCTGCTGACCCATCCGGAACACTCGGACGTGAGGTTGCTGGAACTGGAGCTGGTGGTCGGGCTGCTCGGTCTGCTGGACGGCGGGCTGAGAGGATTGGGAATGACGGGAAGGTTGTTGCTGAGGCTGTCCTTGCTGTCGCGTATCGGCATGCAGGGCAACGACACCGCGCTCCGCGGCACCACCACCTTGTTCTGCGCCACAGGCACGCTCGCGCACCTCAGTCTTTTCACGCTTGGCGCCGGGGCGCCGCTGGACACGTCGGACGGCGTTGTCCCGTTCGTCGCCGGTGCATCCAACGGGGACTTGATCGGCTCCACCTGCACAGGCAAACGTAGAATGTTACAACCAGCAATCTGTTGGCTTCGGTAAAAAGTAATTTTAATATTTAATATTTAAGCAACATTTTTAACATTACCTGAATATATCAAGTAATATTAAAAATAATTTATAAGTAATATTAAGTAATACTAAAAATAAAATTATAAGTAATATTAAGTAATATTAAAAATAATTATATTTAAGTAATATAAATATAAATATATTACTTATTAATGTAATATAAATATAAATCTA
>NW_025109630.1:3883-9475 GCF_011392965.1 Frieseomelitta varia
GTGGTTTCTTGTGTAACAATTTCAAAATGTATCAAGTTTCTTCTTTAATTTTCACTCATATTTTCAGGACTTTTAAATAAGCTCTGAATAAACAAATGTCACAACTTTTAATTACAACACATTGGCAAATATCGTCCAGATCATCCGATTAGTATTACCACTTGTATACTTGGAATGTAACTGTACCTTCAGTATAATCTTGTTGTTATTCTCCACCTCCAGAACGCTGGTCGTCGACACCGGAGGCGGGGGCCTGTACTTGGGCAACGGCGCCACCGCGGGGTCCTGATAAGCCGGCGGCGGTGGTGCCGGTTTCCTGTTCCTGTGGCTACACTTCCTCCCAGTCTCCTCGGTCGGGTGATCTATGTCCAAGACGGGGGCAGAGTGCGGCCTCCTTCCGTGCCTGTCCTTCCTCTTCTCCACGCGTTGCTCCTTCTTCGGCTCGGACATGGCCGTCATCACCTTGTAGAACATCTCGTTGGTCAGCTCTTGCATCTTGTCCTCGCTGTGCGGCCTCCTGTGCTTCTCCTGCGCCTCGCCGTAGCCCGCGACACCGTTCCGCGGACTCTTGACCTGCGGGGCTGGCCTCTCCTCCCTCCGTCTCGGTCGTTCTCTTCGAAAGTCGCCGTACTCGTTCCGATCCACCTCGTCCACCAATCGTTCCGTGCTCTTCGGCCTCCTCGTCATCCTCTCCGGCTCTCCGTGCGTTCTCCCGCTGGTGCCGTTCGTTCGATAGAAGAAAGAATCGGTGGTCGTCGACGAGTAGTTGGACTTTTTGTAGAAAGGGTCGGCCATCATCGTCGAGTGGCCACCGCCGTTCATCGAGTCCTGCATCTCCCGATTCCGCTGGTTCAACCCCGAACTGGTTTTGCCGATCGTGTGGTACCTGCGAGACTCCAGCCCGTTCGCCTGACTGTACTTCCCTCCTGACTGATGCGCCTGTTTGCGCGAGTTGCCGCGATACGTCACCCGGTCCAGCGTGGCCGTGTGAAGGGGCTGTTGCTCCGGCGGCAGGAACGTGTCGCCGTTGACGTTCGCCTTCCCTGGCAGAAAGCTGTTTTGGTCGTTGGCGGTCGACAACGGTTGACGCGTTGCCAATCGGTGACTGCGTGGCTCCAGTCGAATCCTCCTCGTATCCAGAGAATGGTAATCTGCAAGACAGTGGGTCAACGGTGAATTTAACAAGGAACTTCCCTCTGCGAGCTATGCGAGTCGTCTCTCTTCTCTGAACGCTAACCGATTCGTTACAAAACTAGCCACATTTTTGTTGCACACATTTGGTGTAATTTTGTGGAAAGATACTTCTCACGTATACACTCCTGCTCAAAAGTCTTGAGACACTTTTATTTTTAATATTCGGTACTTATTGTGTAGTATACATATTACAACAAAATAAATACAATGGAATATATAATAATATAATGATACAATATATCAGTATATTATACATTATACAGTATATTAGAATAGAGACTGTTTTATATTTGTTGTATTTAATTATGGTGCATCATGTATATTGTGTTGTGTAATTTATAATTTATATTTATTGCATCATTTTTATTATACAAATATACCAGTTGTCTTAAGATTTCTAAGTGGCAGTGTGACGTATTTTTGTAATCCACAATTGGACCGCGGTCTCAACAATTGACTATTATCATGTATAAAAAAAAAAAAAATATTACAGTTGTCATATTTCATTTAAAAAAGTCGATACGAAGATGCAAGAGAAAGAAACAGCAGAGCGTGGAAGTGGCTCGTTGGCTGCCAATCTAAATAATATTTTACCGACATATTTTCCACAACTATGTTACAAAAGAGAAACAGATATCGCAGAATGTCAGCAAGAAGGTGATTCCCAAGAGACGTTGTGAAATTTATAGTCAAGTATAGACCAACGCGGAGAAGAATGAGCCCACACCAAGTGTGAGTGTGATGAAATGTGAAAACTTGAAGAAGGAAAATTAAACGAAGCATGTATTACATTCTCTCTCTCTCGAGAGAGAGAGAGTTTTTCTACCATTCTCTCTAGAGAGTTCTACCACCTCTCGTTAGAGAACGTTAGACAGTTTTCCCTATACAGAGTTATCTGTTTCAATTGTGCGCACTGCGCCGTGAATTACCGCGTCCTACCAACACTAAAAATCAAGAATCTACATCTAGGACTCGTGAACTTTCACTCTTACAGAGAGCGTTCATCTAGGGAAAAGAACGTCTACCTTCGACGACATTTGGAGCCTTGTTCTCGTTCCAGCAGTCGGTCATCTGACCGTGGTCGATCGTGCCGAGGCACGTGGGCACCGCGAGCGTCTGCTCGCAGGACTTGCTCGACGGCCTGTAGCCGGGCAGCTGCCCACCGGGCGGCAGTTCGGGAAACATGGCAGCGAGTAGCGAGGTTATCGAGGTGTTGTGTGGGTCAGCCTGTTGCCTGGGCAGCACCAACATCTGCGTGGACTTGGCGCGTGGCAACGGGACCACCGGCGTCGAGCCTAACGTTGGATTCGGCGCGGAACAGGCTTGCTGCCCCGAAGGAGGGAAAAGCGTGCTACTGGACGGTGGTGTCGACCTCTGCCTTCCTCTCGACGGGACGGTCGCCGGCGGGGTGGCGTTCCGCGTGCCGCCCCTCTGCCTCGGGAACAGCTGCGTGGACACCGACCGAGGCAGAGTCTTCGGCGAGGTCCTCGGTTGAACCGGGGCGATCTCCGGGCCGAGTTGATCCAAGGACTTGCTGTGCCTGGCAGGAAGCGTGGAGGGAGTGAGCGTCAATCGGCCTTGCACCGAGCCGATGTCCTGCGCCGCGCCTTCGCTCCTCGGCGACCAAATTCCCATCGATCGGGACTCGAGGATCGCCGCTATGCCGCAGCTGCAGTCGTCGATGCCGGGCACTGCAAGAAGAATTAATTCCCGTTCGAATTTCCAATTGTCCAGAAGCGTTCGACCAAGTCCAGACGGACAAAAGATTTACACCCGATTCTTAATAATAATTTCTGCATCTGATGTTTAACAGAATCTGATGTTAGTCAGAAGACAGTAATAATTTCCCCAGCCGTCAGATACTCACCGCTGTTTCGGTGCCTCTGTTTCATATCCACGTACTGATCCTCGAAGATCAAAGGCAGAGAATGAAGGTCGCCGTCCAATTCCGGACAGTGGACAGGCAGAGGTGGCAACGAGGCCAGGTATCGCGATCTTCGCGCCGCCTCGCTCACCGCCTGATACGACTGGTAGTTCGCGTCGTAGCAACCCCACGCGGACGTCCTGGGATTTTCCAACACGAAGAAACCTTCCGCGAAACGTTTCACCTATGATTTCGAATATTGCGACGCTCGTTTTTAGGATGAAGCTGAGAACGTTTCGCTGAGTGATGACGCGTTTGCAGAAAAAAAAAAAAAAAAAAAAGAAAAGAGAAAGAAAACGCAATGCGAATATTCGAATACTCCTGGTGGAAAATTTCGAAATTCTTCGTAGAATTGAATATGTACATGCAGGACGGAGCCGTTGGTCAAGAATTGGTTACAACTTATTTATTAACGAGATACTGGGTGTGCAGTGTGAAATTATGATATTTAATTGTGAGATTAAATTGAGTTATGGAATTAAAATGTTTGATGTAATGTAAAATTGAGAAGATACATGTATGTACGTGTATGTACGTAGAACATTCTTTTCAATTCTACACCGCATCTATTTTAATTTTACAATTCAATTGTATACATAATTACTGAACTCTGAAAAATAAAATTAAAAAGATATATGTGTATATATGTAGAACATTCTTTTCAATTTTTTATTGCATCATGTTATTACACACATATATACATATATATGATTATATATTTGATATACTATATATATTATAATTAAATAATATTAATTAAATATTAATTAATTAAATAATATTATATATATAATCTATTAATTGAATATATATATAATTAATATATATTACACATGTATAAATAATAAACGTTAAATATTCTATATACATATAGACATAATTAAGAAATTTGAAAGCAATAGAAAATTGTAAGACGGTAGATGATATATTATATATATTAATTAAATAATATTATATATATATTATAATTAAATAATATTAAAAAATAATATTAATTAATTAAATAATATTATATATATTAATTAAATATATATATAACATTATATATATATTAATTATATTTATATATATAATTACACATGTATAAATAATAAACGTTAAATATTCTGTATACATATAGACATAATTAAGAAATTTGAAAGCAATAGAAAATTGTGAGACGCTAGATGATATATTATATATATTAATTAAATAATATTATATATATATTATAATTAAGTAATATTAAAAAATAATATTAATTAATTAAATATATATATATGTATTAATTATATTTATATATATAATTACACGTATATAAATAATAAATAATAAATAATAAACGTTAACATATAGGCATAATTAAGAAATTTGAAAGCAATAGAAAATTGTAAGACGCTAGATGAAAAGAGACGTGTTACCCTCAGTTGATGATGGATCCTCGCGAGATGCTGATGAACGGCCTCGCGCCCGGAGAACGCTTCCAAAAAGTGCTGCCAGAGAACGATATTTTGTGCGCAGAGTTGAGCGATATCGGTTTCCTCCGTGTCCATCATCTGCAACTACGCGACCACTATTCTCCATAAAGAATTCGTCGCAAACGAAACTTATCACGTGTTAAATTAATCAATAATTCGACGCGTTTGAACATCGATGATTAACAACGCATCGAGTTTCAGTATCTTCTCGTTTCGTGACAATTTCGAAGAAACGTTACCACGTTCTTGGTTCGCTGCACAAGCACAGTCTCTCGGAAAGATTATTACGGCAAAGATTACAGAGGAAATAATTCTTAAGCCCGATTAGGAAGTCCTACCAGACACGGTCTATACTACTGATTTTATTACTTCTTACCACTCTTTACGGGCTTAGAGAAGTCTCTACGTCGAAACCAATACGTTTCATTTCTCAAGAGTCCAGTCTCAAAGAGAGTTACGAGGCAACGAACGTTCAGCAAAATGCGATTGATTTCGACGACGATTCGAACGGAAACGAGACGAGTCACGCGTTGAAAGAACATCGAATTAATTCGCTGGGGAAAGAGAGAAAGAGAGAGAGAGAGAGAGAGAGAGTGTGTGTGTGTGTGTGAAAGGTGAGAAACTTGGAGGCTGGGGTGCAGAACCGACCTTGGTAATTTCTTTGTGCGTGTTCTGAGCAAGCTCGAGCGCTCTTTGCTGGCAAGAAGGTAGCAGCCGCGCTAAATCAGCCAGGTCGTTGAGCAAAGATTCCCTCGCGGCCAAAAGTAACCTGATTACTTCCTGTTGAACCAGTTTCGCGTGCTGTATCCTCGTGGCCGAGCCGACGCATCTCGTCGTTGTTTCCTGCAATAATTACCAACTTGTCTCGCTTGTCGAGCACCAGCTTGTCTCGACGCGACGCGGCGCGACGCCGATTTAAGAGAAAGAAAAGAAAAGAAAAGAAAGAAAGAAAAAAAAAACGTGGGAGCGAGCGAACGCTCGCGACGTGGAGCGTGTGCGCTGGCTCGGCAATGCGGA
>NW_025109631.1:0-9479 GCF_011392965.1 Frieseomelitta varia
AAAAAAAAAAAGGAAAAATAAAACGAGAAGCAGAAAGAGAGAAAGAGAGGGGTGGGGGTGGGGGGTGGAAAGGGAGGGAAGAGAGAGGGAGCTTTTGTCGCGTTTGCAAATCGAATCCGTCGTCAAGTGCTCGTTCATATTTCACGCGGCAAGCTGCGAACGTTGTTCTCCGGCTGGAGGAGCTATCGAGAACGTCGCTGTCGAATGGTCAGAACGCACGGTTCTTCGAATGGTGATGGCTTCTCGTTGTTCGATGGCGTTCGTTGTTTTGGTGGAGCTTGACATTCGTTTTCGTTGTTCCCCGTGATAAGGTGCGACTAGACGACAGCTCGTCGATTATTGCAGGATATATGACAATCCCCTAATGCTAAATATATTTCCTGAACGATGTAACGACAGAGGGTAACGAGCATTAGGACAGTTGCTGATGTGTTGTAAAAGTCAATCACGTATTTGGTTTTTTCTGTCGTTTTATTGTCTATCTGTCATTTCACTCGTCATATGTCATATCTAGTATCTGTGCAAATTCAAATTTCTATAAACACACAGTTAAACAAGTTGGAACTTGGATGGAAATTTGTCTCATCTTTTAGACGCACTTGAACGAACTTTTCTTTTAAATTATGAAGATTATCACAAGTGAAAATTCACCCAGCGAGAGTGAGGGTTGAAATAATGCTTAAAATTGAATTTTTCGTTTCATAAGGTGCATTTCACTTTTCTCATTTGGAAATGCTCATAAATAATGGGAAGTTATCCCTTAATCTCTTGCTCGAACTTTCTCGTTTCAATTGGATGAGATATTTTCATGCAAGATGTAAAGTTCAATCTCCGATTTGCTCAACAATATTGAAAGAATCTTCGTTTTCTCGTCTGACGTTTATTATCCTCGTAACGCAATAACGATCGCCAAGACAAAAGTGTCTATTTATTTCAAGAAGCGTATTCCAACGTGGAGAATTGATGACCCACGTTAATTATCAGACTTCAATCTGTTAAACTCATTTCAAACGGAGTGAGAATAAAGAAGAACGAGAGTATAAATAAGAGAGAAGAGCGAAGACAAAATATGTAGAACTAATAGCACACGTAGCGTTCGTACGACGACGAAAAATGAACAGCAGAGACAGAGAGAACCAAATAAAAGCCACGCATATACCTACACATTTCAACACACACACACACACACACACACACACACACATTCCAATATATAAATCGTCAAACCAGAAACGCATTGTAAGAGGAGAACGTTACACACGAAAGTACCTGTACGAGGGAATTCGCGACGAACGGTGGCGTAGTCGGTGGAGCAGAGGGGTGGGAGCGCGCGCGGATATCAGGAATATTGATCGAATCCCATAAATCCTCATCGGAGATGTCGATAATCGGAGAGAATCCAATAATCGAGTCGCGGGGCCGACGTGCACGGCTAACAATCGCGGAAAAACGAAGAACGCGAGGGGGCGAAAGGTCGCTTTGCATTCGAAACGTCGACGATATCCGCGAGGTAGCGTGTACGCGAAACGTGGAACTTTGGTCGGAGAAAAATGGCGATTAACCGATGGACGAGGATTGGGAGAGGAAGCACGAACGATCCCGTGCCCCTCGGGTCGTCTCGTCTCTGCGTCGCGGATCCTCGCAAGGAAACACGTTGCTACAGTCGAAACGAACGAAATCGGGCGCCCGGTTCTCCACGTAATTGAAGGAAAGCCGTTTAAAACCGGTACGGTCCGTCGAGTTTGCGCGGCTACGGGGGACGGGGGTTGGGAGGAGGGGCTGTGAATTGTAACTTTCTCATGAGGAAAGAAACGCGCAAACGGCTCGGTGCTCGAGATTTTAATGCATTTGCCGCGGCGCGGGTCCGCGTTGCAGCTCATTCTTCCCGTGATTTCGCGTCCACTGATGCGTGTCCAGCGCAGAGTTTTTCGACGAGCCTCGCCGGCGCGTATCCGCACGCACCGAACCGCGCGGCTTGCCTCGCCCGAATATTTCTCTCTACACGTACACGCCCGGTTATTTTTTTTCCTCTCTCTCTCTCTCTCTTTATCTATATCTATATCTACACGCGCGTACACACACCAGCAGCAACGAACGCGCGCGCACAGAGAGAGGAGCGATGCACACGCGCATAAAGAACGACAGAGAGGGAGAGAAAGAGGGAGAGAGAGAGAGAGAGAGTAGCGCTCGCGGATCCAGCCAGGAATTTCTACCATCGTCGGTCCTACCATCGTCGAATCCACGAATGCTGTCGTGAATTCTGCATAATGCACGGGCCACGCTCGGCCGAGCTTCCTGCATAAAATAATCTCTTTCCGCGATCGCGATTCGCGGCCCAAGCCGGCCAAGTGAAAGAGTGGCAGATGTCACGTTGCCGCGTATTTTTCACCGAGCTACTCCCTCCCTCCTCCCGCTGCTACCCTCTCCGCCAACCGGTCCCTCTCCTTTTTACCTACCCTGCCTCTCGCTCGCGTCGTCCTTCCTCTGCCACCAGTTTTATCTCACCCTCTCTCGTCCTTTTCCTCTCCCTCTGTATTTTTCTATCCGTCGTCCCTCTTTTTCGCGGTTGTCGTCGGCAGGGATGAACCGAGAGCCGAGGGCAAAAGAGAGAGAGAGAGAGAGACGAAATGGAGGAAGAGTAGAAGGACGGATGTAGGAAAGACGAGAGAGAGAGAGACAAGGGGGTGGTTAAATCGGGGAGGTAGCGTAACGGCGTTGGTGTGCGGCGAACGTGCGTTACGCGTGTATAAGTGCGCGGACGTGGTACGCGAGAGGGCTGGGATTACGGGAGGATAGAGAGAGAGAGAGAGAGAATTCGAGAGAGTGGCGACGAAAAATCATTTCGTGCTCGGGAACCGAGCCTTCGCCACGGCGATTATTATCATTATTAGCCGAACGAGGTGGAAATCTCCCCTGACGGGCAGGGGAAAAGGGGAGGGAGGAGAAACGAAACGTAGGCGGCCTTCGCGTATCGAAAGACGTGCGAAAAAAATCGGTGCCGCCGATGATGACGTTGCTTCCGTTGGATATTAATGGATTACAGTCGTCCTTGGGTAGGTGTAATCCGTTGGACCGCGTCCACGACTCAGGCAGAAATGAGCGAAACGGATATCACTTTTGCTCGGTCGCGCGGTCGACATTAATGCCTTGTTTCCTGGACGGCGCTGGTTTTTAATTAATACTTGTTATGTCTGACTAGCGCGCGCTGCCCGGTTCTTTCGTTTGCTGAAACACGGATGATATGTTGTTTGCACGCCGGGACAACGGACGCGGCGCAACACAGGCAGGATTAATGGGAGACGGTCCGATGATGTAATTCCAGAAACGTTTGATATTTCGCTAGCGTGGTAACAACGGCCACCTTTTTCTTCTATTTTCCGCGTGTTTGTGCGCGGCCACGGTCGTTCCCTCTGTCCAAGGATCAAAGATACACGAAACGCTCCCAACTCTATTGACCGCCGGGACACCGGACACGATAAACGCGACGAAAGTCTTGGCGCCGAGAGAGAGAAAGAGAGAGAGAGAAAGAGAGAAAGAGAGAGAGAGAGAGAAAGATCGGCGATAAAAAATTTTCATAATTATCCTCTGATATCCGATTATCGAACGTTCGGGTTTATACTCGCAAGTATAAAGAGGCGGTTATCTCGTAAAACGTCATTTTCTGGGAATATTAAACGGCGGACGGGAAGCAGAAGGAAAGGAGGGAGGGGGGAAAAAACGAGCGGCTACAATCTTTTCAACGGAAATCAAATATTCCGAAAGACACGGGCGGGCAAACGAGGTAAAAGAGAGACAGGAAGAGGGAGAGGGGGAACGAGGAGGCAGGAGGTGGAGACGCTGGACGCGCGGCGCGCTGTATGACGACGGCAGACAAATTAACTCCACGCGCAGGCAAGCGCTTATTTTCCTGAAATTAATAAAAAAATAACGGATAGCGGATGTTCCGAGCGCCCGCGCGTGCACACAGAGCGAGAGAGAGAGAGAAAGAGAGAGAGAGAGAGAGAGAAAGAGAGAGACAGACGCGCGTTACATGCACGCATAATGTGCATAAAAAATCCCGGTACGTCGAGTTCGTTTAAAAAATTCAACATATCCGCGCTTCTAGCCGCGATGCTGGACGATTTTATATGTAAAAAAGACGAACAAGCCGCGGGGCGGAGGGGAAAGAACGAAGAGAAAGATAATACGAGAGGGAAACAGAGAGAGAGAGAGAGAGAGAGAGAGAGGGGGGGGGGAGAGAGAGACACACAAAAAGAAAGAGGAAAAGACGTTAAAGGTAGGAGAAAATTAATCGCGATTTACTCGATGAACCATCGCGTAGATAAAGCGGCGGGAACGTTCAAGGGTCGGCAAAAAGAAACGAACAGAAAAAAAGAAAAAAAAAGAAAAAAGAACGACCCTCTCCGTCAAAAGAGAATCGCGTTTCAGCGATGCATTAGCGACATACGAGCCCATTATTTTTCACGAACTTAATCTCCCTTCGAAACGGAAAATCGAATTCGCGAGGAACGCGAGTTCCGGCAGCGCGAAAAGGGAAAATCGTGGCAGACGGCGCGAGCGATCCACCGGTGAACTACTCGCATCATCCTCGATCACGCTCGACCATCCTCAAAGCTTTGAAGAGTAGTGGCATGGATTTATTCCTAGAATACCGGTATTCTAATCAGAGTTCAATACGCTCAAGGACAACGAGCGGAAAAGCAACCGTGTGACGCGAGTGGATGGAAGGGCCGTGTACGCGTCGCGTGATGCTCGGTGCAACGACGACGACGGCGACGACGGCGACGACGACGAGTTTCGGGCGGTGAATGGGAGAGGGAGCGAGTGAGGAGGGATTGAGGGGGGGAGGGGCAGGCGTGGGAGAGAACGACGGCCGAGGACGAATTAGCCCAGCGGATTAGCGTCCGCATATTTTTGCAAAAACGAGATAATGCAAAAAAGCGCGCTGACCGGTCCGGCCAGGCTGGTACGGATGCTGCGTAGTAGAAAGGCAGGTGGAGGAAAAGGGGTGGTTGGGCGAGGATGGTTCGTGATGGACGGAGGGCAAGAGGTGGTGGAGGAGGAGGAGGAGGTGGTTGGAGGTGGATGAGGGGGTTGCGTCGGGGGTGGAGGGCGTGGCCAGGCGGCCTCTGGCAGGTTTCGAACGAGAAAGAGAAAGAGGAACCCGCGTTTCCGTGGTACCAGAACTCGCGCGAGCGAGAGCCAGAGAAAGAGAGCGGTAGAGAGCAGAGCAGAGCGGAGCAGAAGAGAGAGAGAGAGAGAGAGAGAGAACGGAGCAGAGAGCCGCGACGATGGGAAAGAGGACGAAGGAGAGAAAAGCTGAGAGAGAGAGAGAGATCGAGGGAAAAGAGATGGGAGGTGCAACAGAGAAAGAGTGATCGTAGAAAACCGTGTACGTATAGAGATGCACAGAGAGAACGACAGAGAGGACGAAACGAACGAGGGAGAGACAGAGAGAAAGGGGAAAAGAGAGAATCGGAGAGAACGAGAGGGAGGACGACGAGAAAAAGTTATAGATGCACCCGTTTGCATGTGGTTCACGTACGTGGCCCGACAAGACGCGCGTGTACTGGTGCGTTGCATACGTGACACACGTACGTGGACGCCACGTATGCATCGGTGCATATACGATCCGCACACGCTCAGACGTGCACGTACACGTGGCCGCGTATCGAGCACGAGCACTGTGTGCGTTTAACTATAGCCAACGTGGCCCGTGGGGCAACTGGGGGATGGGGTGGGACAAAGGGGTAAAAATCATTGCGCGGTCCAGCCTCGAGGCTGATCGATGGTTGCTGCACTCACCCCTGCATCTACTACCCTCTGCCTCTCTCTGTGCCCGTACCCCCGACGACTACCCTATACCACCTACACTCTTCCCCCCCGCGCGCACATTCACTGATCCCTGGGACTCACTGACTGGCCAGACAAAAAATGGCCGGTTCGAAGCCCATCCGCCTCTGCCCAGGCTGACGTCGGGTGTTTGATGACCTCGGGGTGGTAAGAGAGGCCCGGGAGGTGAAGGGTGCAACTACGAGTCAGGGTGCAACCGACGGCGGGGGGACGGCTGGTGCACCCGAGGGCCGACGGCCGGAAAACCGACACCCTCCACCCACTACAACCCCCCTGCCCAACGTCCACCCTCCCGACCCACCCCCGCGTTTCGTCCACCTACAAAAGGGTGGACGCCGGGAGGGAATCGATGACGGTAGATGATTTTACGTATACTAGTTCGCCGGTCAGCTCTGCCCTCTTTTCGTGGATTCGGTAGCTTCGCGATTCGCAGCGAGCCAACCAACGTGTATGTCCAATTCCGGCGCCGTCATCGTTGCACGCCTCGTTTCTCACCGCTCTCCTCGCGTGTTTTTCAAGAAGTATCGTTCCGATGAACGCGATAGAGGAGGTCACTCTCGTCAGACGAGGCGAAGCAGTTTTCAAGGACTTTCTTTCCTCCTCTTACTTCTTTCTTTTCTTTCTTTTGCTTTCCACGTTCTCGATGTTTGCATGCGATTTCTCTTTCGCGGATAAACAGATCCTCAACGTCGTCGTTACGGTCTGAAACTAACCGTATATCAATATCCTCAGTATCGATCTGCGCTTATCTCGATCGTACGTAAATCAAACGCGCTTCTCCAAACGATCCATTAGTCAAATTCCGTTTCTCGTTTCGTCTCTTGACAGGAAGAAAAAGAGAAAGAAAAAAAAAAAAAAGAAGAAAACGGAAGAAGATTCAGAAAGCGAAACGAAAAAATGGAGAAAGAGCATGACCGATCGTCCCAAGTGTCTCTCCTCCTGCCAAGAGGGGAGTAGCCCCTGGAAATTTCGATCCCCGGTGCCGATGCTTTTACAGGCGGCCCTCTAAAGTCGATCGTTGCTGGAAACACCCTCCCCCTCGCTGCCGAAGCTCTTTCCGCGCGGCAAACTGGCGAAGTTCAACGCCAATGACACGTCGTCAGGGCCGTTAATGATGCGCCCCTACCCCCGAGCGCCCGAGCCGCACCTACACTCGACTCCCGATCCTTAGGTTCACCACCCCCGGAGACAAAACGCTCCCTCGGCAACCGAGGCGTCCTAAACGGATGTGTGTATGATAGAATTTCTTCCGTCATTAAGAAAGCCTTACAATGTGTACGGATTTCTAAGCGCGGCGCCGTACAACTCTCGTCCATCTCGCGAGACGAGATGTCGCGCTGTTTCGGACAAAACTTTCCCGATCCTCCGGGCGACGAAAGTACACCGGCGGGTCCATTCCCACCCACCCCCGCCCCTCTTTCTGTCGTATATATCCGCGGTGTCTATTGAAGTAACGGTAAACGCGACTCGTGAAAATTCCTCGGCACTTCGCGCTCCAGATCCGCCCGGTTTCTTGTCTCCTCTTTCTTTCTCCCTTCCGCCTTTCCTTGTGCCCCCTCGTGCTGCTCCAGCCTCCTTTTCCGCTCGCGCGTCGCGCTTCTTCTTCGAGCCATTGCCACGAGCGCTTTTTTCTTTTCTCTTCTCGCCCCCGCCCGCGCGCGCGAAACTGCCGGCTCAATGGTTACGCGCGTCCCGGCGTCTGTGCTCAGGTGACGACTCCAGTAGTCGTTGTGCGAAAGGGGGTTGCGCGGGCGGTTGCACGCCGCCGTTGTCGGCATTATGCAGCGAGTTTTCCATGGGAGGAGGGTAGAACGGAGATGTTCATCGGTTCTTCGCGCCGCAAGAGGATGTTACGGTTTGATATTTCCTCTTTGTCCTCCGACCGGCCTTTAGAGCCGCGTCTCCTCGTGTCTTCACTACCAGTTCTTTTCTCCTTTCTCTCCCTGCCAAAGATACCCTCTGACACGTGGATATGTGTGTATGTATACATATATACACACTCGTTTTAGACTTGTCGTCACGTTGCTCCGTCGGCTGTTTATGTATCCAAAATGGAACGAATATTTCTCGGTTAACCCACGGAGGAATATATTTCGACATTCACCGACTCCACAATTTCAGTCGTCGTTTCCCCATGTTCCGTGCGGTTATGCCGAATATTCGAGCTCCATGGTGAAAGAAGATGAATCCGTGCTAAAATGAATCGAAGTTTTATTCGCGAGCACTTTTAACGAACGTCCATTAATTGGAAGCTTCTTTAATAAACGATATTGATCTTTCGCGATTGTGCGATTGCTTTGGCCACCGTTGAAGGTCCATTTTAAATACGACTTGTACCCGGCGAACCGGCGAACGAACTTGCCCGTATTATCGATTGCTTCAATTGTGCCTGATCGAAATTTAGTTTCAATCAGCTCTGAAAGTAGCCCCGTGGAGAATAAACCTCGTGTACAATTGGCATCCGAATGGCTATCTATAAACGTTGTACAGGAGATTATTACTGCCTCAAGTTGCACGACTCTATCAACCGTACGGCAGGGTCGCCTCTTTCCCGATAAAACGAATCCAATGCGATTCATCGGCGAGGCATTCGTTGCATCTCCGTCGACGATCCATCACTCGGCGGCGCTCTTGCCTCGTTCCTCGCGCTATAATACGGTCATTCGTTCAATCGGGTCTAGAGACTCTGGCACAGCGGATAGCGCGTGGCAAAGTGTCTGATCGTGTTTCGACATCTCGCGTTCGAATGCCGGCAGTATGCTTGGAAAAATGAAATTTTTTTTTTCGGAATTTCCCCCAACTATGAGGAAACATTACAGGTTTTCGTTCTTCTATCTGTTGCTTGATTTCCTCTACTTTTCGTTTTTATTAAAATCGCTGCAAACATACACTGAAAGTTAACCAGACAGTGAGAAACAATCGACAATGCATCTTTTAGTTCAAATGTTCGAATGTTACAGGTGGATGATTTTTAGTGTGACAAATGTTTTGTCGATTTGACGAAATGTATCGTGTATAGAAACTTCATCGTTGTATCAATAGGTACATACTTCCGGTTTAAAAGTCACAAGATACTGCTCATTTTGAGCGAAATAATATTCAAAGTATCGATACAATTTTCTCGCGTACTTTTGTCGTTTCGTTTTATTACTCAGTTCACAGCAATATCTTAACGCGAAATTAATGACACACGCAGAATATGTAATTTCGAAGTGAACTGAAGTTTGAAACGATTGCAAAATTATGGATAGAAAAAAATAAGAGCGGCATGTCTAAAATTAAAAAAAAAAAAAAAAAAAAAAAACGAAAACAGAAAAGAAAGCGACAAATTATTGTACACGGTTCGGTCACTCGTTATGGTCCGCAATCAGTTGCCAGCGTAAGGGATTAACCTTAACCTCTTGCGCTGGAATGACGTGCCACGCACGTCGAGAATTGTCTGTTACAAAATTGTAATAGTTTTCTCAGTTTTAAGTATATCTGAATAAAACAAAATAGACAAAACAGATAATAAATTTATTACTTCTCGATAATTTCTATCCAGCCATATCATACCGAAAGAAAAAGAAAACGGCAAATTATTGTATACGATTCGGTCACTCGTTATGGTCCGCAATCAGTTCCCA
>NW_025109632.1:0-9516 GCF_011392965.1 Frieseomelitta varia
AAAAAAAAAAAAAAAAAAAAAAAGGAAAAAGAAAGAAAAGAAATGGAATATTCAAATTGTTCTTATTTAATTCGAATCTTGATAACTGATAATATTCTACGGAAAAAATGTGTAACTTTCTTACCGTTGCCAATACATCCATAGTTTTGCTTTTTAGCTCGAACGTACCCTGCGTTGGTAGTTCTTTTAATTGCACAAAGTCACCCTGCAATATGATATATAAATGCGATACAACAGAAAGCACATTGCTCGCATCATACACACAGATAATTATAGATAATTGCAGATAATTACAGATAAACACGCCCCCGGTATTTTTATCCATGTGAGTACTTACATATTCATTCGTTAATTTCACATATGTATACTCACATTGTATCTTGCACGTGGGTCTTTAAAGAAATTATGACGCGTCAGATTTCCCGTGCTAGTTCGTAAACATGGTTTCAAAGACGATACGCTCCCTAGTTGAAGCAAGTCTGGCTTTTCTACTTCTGGCCCACCAAATTCTTGCAGTTGTTGCAACCAACAACATAACATTGTCTCGATACCCTCATCCACCTATATATCCATATATATATATATATATATTGGCGTCAACTTTGTTTCTCGTGAAAATTTTCTTTCTAAATTTGACGTTGTACATTTCCAACTTACCCTTCTGGAATCTACTTGAGGCACTTGAGGAAATACAAAGTCTGAGGTGGTTAAAATGATCTTATACGGGCCTTTGGACATTCTCTTCTTAAGTAACTTTTTTCTACGAGACGACAATTGAAAAGAATATTTCGATTAATACCTAGCCGTAGACAGCTATATTTATGATATTTGCTATAACATTGATGACTGGTAATCATCACTCGATTAAAATCCTATCTTTAACACGGAGAAAATACGTTACTCTATAATTCGTTATACTCTATAATTCGTTACCTAATCAAGACTGCGATCGATATCGCGAAAACGGTTAATAAGAGCGACCCCAGGACGATAGTGACAACATGTGCGATACGAAACGTTGATTCGTTGGAAGCAGTCCCTGCAAATAAGAATATCTTTTATGAAATTTATCCAAATCGATTGATCCAATTAGACGGTTTAACATATTTTATTGTATTTTTTGACATCTTTTTTCCAACATCTTTTCTACCAAGGGAAATGGATCTCAGTTTTTTATCAACGTACTTGCGCCGCAAGCATACAATATAACCGTGCACGACTAACTGATTGATTTCTGTTGCAACATTGATTACCCGTGCAAACGATAAAAGGAATCCCGTTGACGTCGATGTTGCACCTTGGAAAATCAGCGTCGTTCGTATTGTGAAACGCTATCGCGTTTGTCGATAACTTTCGAACAAATAATTTTTCACTTCCTTCCACCGTGATCATTATAGGTTTCCAGACGTCAACACGCCAATCAAGCATAACATACGTGTAAATTTTGTTATTGAACGCATTTATACTAGAATTGTCGTTTGTTAAGATGTTAAGGGTTTCGTTCAGACGGTCCATCAACGTTGGCACTATATACCTCTCTACGCCCTCGAATATTTTCTCTACGTCGTATCTGTAGAAGAATATAGCATACGCTTTTGGTTTATCATTTATCTTTTTTTTTTTATTTGGTTGTATACACTATGTATATATATACACGTACATAATGTTACATGCACATGTACGTGTAAGTTTCATAAGTAGCAGAAGGTACGTAGCGGCAATAGAAAGTTAGTATAAAACGTACTAATTGATCGTACCTGTAATCAAGAGGTGTTATCGTCATCAATCTTTCTAGAAAAGTAGAGCTCAAGTTTCTCGGTGGAAGGAACCGATGAGTTATTTTCGATTTATTCCGTAATCGTTGCAATATTTGTTTCTCTTCCGCTTTTTCTATTTCTTCCGCTTCTTCCACATTTTCCACTTCTTCTGCCGAGTCTGTTGCTATTGTGCTGTTATCATCGTCGTGAAAAATCATTTCGTTGGATACGTTTGTAGCAGAGGGATTGGAAGATGATAAAGTTGTAAGCGAAACGTTGGGCTTTGCTGAATCGAAATAAGAGATCGAAGTGTTTCTGGTTGGTAGAAAGAGATCGTCGTCTTTCGTGTGAACAATAACGGTCATAGAGTTCCACATAGAGTTAGAGGATTGCTGTACGATGTCTATCTCGGAGAGGACACGAGTTATTAATCCATCTTCGTCGGATGTTGGTAGACACAACACGGTAACTGCGTGCAATCAAAAATGAAGTTATGAAATTATAAATACTATACGTAAACACATTTTAATCGCATTTTATGCGTTTGCACGCGGTATATATATATATCCAACTACTACGTCTAAAGGTATTTTAAAAGGTATTTTATCGAGGTAAGTCAGAAGAACAAAAGTGGGAAAAGAAACGTTGTTGAACGATTGTAACGAAGAAGTCCAAAAAAACTCACCTCTGCGAGAAACGTTGTAAATAGTGCGAAGAATTTTTCGAATTTGTTGGAAAGAAGCTCGATGTGGTAATAGCACCCGTCGTCGTACCACAATTCCTATACTTTGCAAAGAGTTCAATAATGCTCTTTCAAGACTCATCCATGGTTCGCGATCTGTAACGTCGTGTATATTTACTCGTCCATGGCCATCCATAGCCATCCATAGCCATTAGCCATCCATATTAGTCCTGGTATGATGTATCGTACTTAAGCACTTATACCTGATGTAAGTACATACGTATACGATACTTACGTTCGAACGCTTCTCTCTGCATTTCTGTCCACTGTTCTTTTCCACGCTCTTTCACACGATAATAGGGAACGATAAGAGGGAAAAAGTAAAAAAGAAATATTTACCTGTTCCTATTATCGCTACAGTTTTCCATTGCAAGTGTATCAACATTTCTGCAAGGGCTTTTGCTATCGTAGGTAACGATGGTGACAGCCTAACGATCGATGAAAGTTGCTTTTCCTCCAAGTCTTTCTGAAACGACCGCGATCGCATTCGTTACACGTCGGACAAAACATACAAACAACACACGTTGGAGTACATCAGATATTGCATGTACATATGTACATAGTACATGGAAAGTTGTGAATGAAAAATTCATAGTACGTGGTTACACATAGACGAGTGTTTGCATAGACGAGTATGTGCGTACGTACACACGCACGTATGTGTATGGATACATATGGATCTGTGTGTGCGTGCGTGCGCACGCGCGCGCGTGTGTTTAATTTGCTTACCAAAGGACAAGTCCATGTGAACAACGGCATGTTCCAAAGATGTGCAAGCTTAACTGTAATTTCGCACATCGGTGAGTCAAGAACAGCTACAAGAGCTTTTGCCCTTCTTTCACCAAGTACACGTAACAGAGCATCAAGGCCTCGAGTTTTCGTTTCGCACGACACTGAAGAAAGAATATTCATTCATGGTCATGCATACATACATACACATAGTAGCAATAGCAGTAGCAATATCAAGATTGGGAGTACATAATAGATGATAGTGAATACAGTAGGAATAAGTAGTAGTAGTAGTAGTAGCAGTAGTAGCAGTAGTAGCAATAGTAGCAATAGTAGCAATAGTAGCAGCAGCCGGTTTGCGAATAAAAAATTTCCGAATGGAACAACGCAACGATGAGTACTTACGTGATAAAGGTATAACGGTGATTTGTACGTCAAAGTTAAATCGATCAAAATAGTCTTGAATATCCGTACCCATGCTAGTGGTATTCGTCTGATGGTTGCAATGTTCTCTTAAGAAGAGCATTACTTCCGACTTGCCTCCATGTACATTTTGCTCGATCGCATCCGAAAAATAAGAAACACATGGAACTTGTTCGCCATTCGAAGAAAGCAAACATCCAGGCAGGATCATGATCGAGATCCACGACCAAAGCCGGCGAGAAGAATTCCCGGCCATGGGCCTGTAACTACTCTGTTTATCGTTTTCGCTCCGTAGCTTATTTGCTGTTCACCTTTCCCCTCAGCTGCTGGTCTATTGACCCGTATCTATTTGTCTCTGTATTCGTCTTCTTTTAGTATCTTCACTGTATGCAGAATAAAATGATCATTTAGATTAGAAAATCGAGATTCGAAGCCGCGACCAAGTCATAGGTATCTACCGTTATGCTATCGTATCTCTTACTCTCTCACTTAACAAAAGATCAAAACCAATAGAGAAATCTTTTTTTTTTTTATTAATTATTATCTTCTTCCTTTTCTTCATAGCGATGTGTTTTTGCTTACGATGAAAACACATTTCATTCTTATAGGTACAGATTTTAACCGTTGAGGAAAAAAAACCGTTAATACGTGCGATAAAATACATTGATCATTGGTACGAAATTCTCTTAATTTTCTTCAGATTACAAAAAGAATAAGAGAGAGAGAGAGAGAGAGAGAGAGAGAGAGAGAGGGAGAGAGGGAAAGAGAGAGGGAGAGAGAGAGAGAGAGAGAGAGAGAATTTTATCTATTTATGGTAAATTATCGCGGAACAGGACAGGATGTGGTAAGCTACAACAATTAGAGCGTGCACAATCTTTTCGTACAAAAAGGCGTACAATTTAATTACGGTAGATTAATTTGCTGTAAACATTTTCCACTACATTTAATACTTACTGATGCTAAAAATATTTACAAACGATCTTGTATGGTTGCTGTTACGCATTTCCTATAATTATTACTGTACTCGTGTAATAATCGCAAGTGGGACTAGCATCGATAAAGCAATTACGTTTCCATCCGTACTAACGATTTGGAACCAAGGATTCCAAAATCTAATTCTACGTGATAACATTATAGAGTGTATCGTATAATTTGTTCTGCGGCGAATAACAATTGCGTTACAATCGAACATTCACAAGTGTATTAGTGTCAGTTTTGGAGTAATTAGTAATGGAATAGTTAATAATTGTAGAATGATTGTAGATACTTTTTAACGTAAAAGCGTTTTACACGTTTTCGATTAAGAAGAGTAACTTCCGTATATAGAGTAAAATTTATCGAAGAACGAAAACCAGTTTGTCATAAAATTCGGTAGTTCAAAGCAAAATTGCAGAAGCTAATAAACTCATATTTGAACAAGAAGTACAAATCGATATGTCGATAGGTACGGTCACGTATTTACTTACAACCACATACATTTTACATCCGAAATTTTATCTTACCGTTTTTCTTTCCGTGATGAGGATCTCTTTTTCTGTTTGCGTATATACCAAAAGGGGATGCGCGAGTCTAAAAATATTTTAAAAATACGCATATCGCGAACCAAGAACCAAGAACAAAGTTAATTAATTATATTTGAAAATTTGGTTTTATTCTCAGCGGCACAGAGACCAAATAGAGTACGTGTTTGAAACGACAATTCGTTCTGTCCGAGCAAGAACCGCAAACGTTTCAGTCGGCCCGAACGCCTCAGCGTCCGGTATCGAACTAAGTTGAGTTCCACCCTTCTACACATGCCCGAAGTGACGTTATCACGAGGTCGCGAGAACGTTCGTCCCGAGTCCCGAGTCCGGAGTCCCGGGATACGAATTCAGCTAGCGAAGCTGCCTGCACCATTTCCTGCATCAGTCTTGCGTCTCTCGGCCCTCGTCAACGTTTCTATCAACCGAGTCGTCTCATCTTTACGAAACATTATCATCTTTTCGACTCGTCACAATGATCAATGAAATTTGTCTCTATAATTATTTCATTCGTACTCGCAACTAAGAATTTCCACATGTCAGTCGTAACGCCAAATTTACTGAAACTGTTTTATCGCAAAAAATGCCAATTGCAAATTTTCTTTCAATTATCCTCTCTCAATAGTCAATAATCATGTCTATCTCGGTCTCGATTAACTACATACCTATCTCGTACTTGCTTTTCGTACATCCTCCGTCCAAAACAGCATGTCAAAAATTGCTTAGCGATCTTCTTGCGACAGCAGTTTTAATCTTTCGGCTACTCCTGTTTAGTACACCAATATTATTCTGTTCAAGCACAACGCTTTTGATATTTAAGGAATGTTTTCGCCAATCTACTGTAAGAGTGATTAAAATTCTAATTCAAGTTCTTGTATTTGATATTTGTCTTTTCATCGGAACAGTCGTTTCTAGGCTTATACGGTCTCGGTTTACATCTCCGTCTCTATCTTGAAATTCATCTTTTTAATTCTATTTTCTGCATAATATTTCCTAGATTTCAAAGATTTGTTTTGATAAGCTTCGTGATTCGGAGGCATTTTATCTCTTAGGATTACGTCACCAGTGTAGCCGTCTATCAATTTACAAGAAAATTTAAACATTAATATACAATATTCACTGTAATTTACATATCTACGCCACTTTCACGATTGTTATTGTACAATTTATTTTAGAATGCTCGGCTGAAGGTAAAAGGCAGCTTTACTTTGCTACTGTTAGAAAATTTTCTTAGTCCCATAATGAGAATTTAGTGGCTGTCAACTGAATGTTTTTCAGTTTTTGACGCAGTTGGCTTTAACCAAGAAGAGGCAGTAGTCCAGTCTGGATCTTATTGTAAAATGAACTTTACTCTTGTAAATTGTAAGTAGTCTAGATGGATCCGCTTCTCATCATGTAGATACATTATGACATTGATTTAATACATTGAAGTCAGTCATACAATCTGCGGTCAGTCATACATGTCACGTTAGTGTTATTCGAATTTTTGATTCTGGTCCACACGGATGCTTAGGATATCTCATAAACTCCGAGTTACCTAATCTTGTTTCGCCCAATTTAATTGACATTATAGCTGGGGATTTGTTTTTGCTGTTGAAAATCATAAATTTCGTTTTATTTATATGAGATGTCAAGTCCGATTCGCATTAGGTCAGAGATGATAATATTCGATTGTCTGCGTGGCATCTTGGGCGTCGTTTCTAGTAGCGCATATAGCGAAGTTATTGCCATATTGTAAATGTTAATGTTAACATATGATTAAATATGCCGATTATGAATAATAGATGAATACATTGTCCCGTGCAATTCTGACGTTATCGGTGCATATTTATTATTATTACTTTCGATGCTCTCTCTTCAGTCAACCGGATGCTCGAGTCAATGCTGAAATAAACTTTTCAGTGGTTAATTCGGCAATAAATAAATTTTTCGAGAAAATCCCGAATGGTTTAATTTGTTAATGAGTACGTCAATTTGATATTTAACAATTTTGTTGACGTGGAGTGTTTCTCGTGGTTATTTGTTTGTGCGAAGCATGCTATCTATCGTACATCTGTTTCTCCTAAAATCAGACTAATACGTAAATCCTTTGGAAATTCAGTCTTTTTAGTAACTCGTACATGCATGAAGCTATTGCAACGTAAAGGTTTAAGTATTACCTTGCTTTTGTGTCATTCTTCTGAGAACAGATTGTCCTCACAGATGCTAATTAAAATATATAGAAGGATTAGTTTCCAAATGATTCCAGGGACTTTGATCATTCGAATTCATGTTTGAAAAGATCTCCTTGAGTGCAGCGTTCAACTTTTGTAGAAAGTCTGCTCTGTCCAGAAATGAGCCTGCTCGGCTTGAATCTAGCTGCGTATTTGTTAAATAGACAGATGGAACGTACATATCTTGTTAATGTAGTCATCATAATCTTCTGGACTTTGTTCGTTGATGGATATGTTTGTAATTTACTTGCTTTTCACGCTAATAATATTTGTGTGCTATATATATATATATATATACATTTCAAAGATGCTATCGACTACATTCACAAATAAATTCTCAAATTCCAATGTAGTTTGCACAAAATTAAACACAATTTAAAAGAATGTTTCGATCAAATTTCAAATTACAAAATTAATATATTTTTTAAAAGTATCAGTACATTTTAGATGGAAAATACAATGAAATCTTACAATCTCAAATGGACGACGTAATTTCAAGCGTCTCGATTAGTTTTTTCTGCAAATTAGTGCAGTGCTTTGATTTGTAACGACCGTTACCTCTGCAGATCTTCAAATTAGCGCCATCTACGTTTGATCAATGGTTCCGCCGAAAGGTGCGTTTCCGAAAAATCGACGGAGCCAACTTTGTGAAACTCTTAGACATAAGAAAATTTATAAATTGTTATTACATTTTATTGTTACTATGGAGATGTTTGGTAAATGTTAGAGATGTATATATAATTACCATCATAGAAATTGTTATTCATTCGTCAGCCAGCATTTACAGAAAACAGTTCAGTTAATTTACTTTATACTTTTGTCATTTTAATAATATTTAATATAGTTTATAAAATGTTAATACGGAGTTATTATTTAAATTTGTGATTGAGATTAATTATCTTTATCGTACCTACAGATTTACAGCGACTGCTACCTCCGCAGAATTGATATCAGCGTCATCTATGTTCACTAAATCGTTCCGCCGAAAAGTATGTTCCCGATAAACCGACATCGCTAACTTAAGAATGGAAAATAATCATGAACAAACAATAACTGGAAACTTACTAGGTAAAAATGTGCCTATGAACAGTGTCTCTCTCTTAAGGCAATTATCTCGTCACATCAAATTATTTTCCAGTGGTATATTTGAAACGACAGTCAACTATCATTATAAAAGTTTTATAAACAATTGTATAATTCTATTATTATTGCATAATTTTATAATATAACAGTTGTATAATTTTACCATTATAGAAGTTTTATAAATAGTTGTATAATTTTATTATTTTATAACACTCGATTCTTCAGAAATAAAATTCAAATTTCAAATTTTTGTTCTTAGTAATTAAAGGAAGTGCTTAAAAGATATAGATATTCATGTCAGAATTAGTACTAATCTCTGTTCGGAGAGAAACATCATAATTGTCTATATCTAACATAATTATCTACTTATTTTAATTATCATTTAAACTATAGTGACTTATATGTAGAATATATTTTGATATTTCAATTTATTTTTTTTTTTATCTTCTGATCTTGTTTTTTGCGAGATATGACATTAATATGTGACGTTTAATTGCAATATTTTCTTCAAGCACAAGTTTTTGCTGCTTCGTCAAAGACATCTTGAGAAGAATTGTTCGCTATATATAATTTCGCTCAGAATTGGGTATTATTCTTCGAACAAAATTTTATACGAAATATTTACTGAAATAACATAAAGAAAAACAGTCAGAAGTCCTTTTTTCACAATTTTGGTTTATTTAATAAATTTGCTTTTAGTAGAATTTTTTGTTCAAATATTTTGTCGATTAATCTGTTTTACTTTAGGCAAGTTTGTTATCGTTGCAAATAAAAACAAACATATTGAGAAGAATGGCTCCCTGTAGCATTTCGCTGCACGCTTATCTCGGCGTCAGTATAAACACATCGCACCACTCTGCTATCCTTGCAGCTCTTCTCTCAATAGCTGACAATCCTTTGCCATTCACGCGGGCATTCTCGCCGGCATCTTCTTGCTACTGTTAGTGGTTCCTGTCCTGTTGACGCTTGACCTGTTATTTTTATCGAGGAAAAAGAGAAAAAGTTAATTATTCAAAGTTTTAAATACACAGTTGACATAACTAACAGTA
>NW_025109633.1:0-9544 GCF_011392965.1 Frieseomelitta varia
TTTTTTTCTTTTTCCGGACGATCGATCCCGTCGAATGGATCACGTATGCAAAACGCCTGCCTCTATCCGATGCAATTAAACGCACAACCACTCCCGTGACGCGCGCACACCGGCAAGAACTTTGTTTCATTTTCTCCTTGCACGCTTTCTCATTTTCACTTGCCCGTGTGTTATAGCTGGCATAAATAATCCGGCGAATCGAGCTTCGATGCGCATATGTGTGTGTGTGTGTGTGTGTGTGGGTGCGCGCGTGTGTATGCTACCTACGCGAGAAAAACACACTGGGTGTCTGCGCGGTTTTATTGCCCCGATCAACGTAATTGTCCCACTCAGCGGCAATATGGGAAACCTGGGCTATGTCATTATAGGATTTATAGTAAATAACGAGAGATTTCTATTGTCGGGCTATTTGTTTGAGCTCTGGTTAAAGTAATCATAATCGTGACGTTGCCAATAGGCTTTTTAAATTAAAATACTCGATTCTTTCGATTGGCATGGAAACAGGAAAGTAGAGATAAGAAGCAACGAAATTATTAAATAACATTGTAAGATTTATGGCGAACGAGAAGATTTGCTATTGTCGGGTCATTTGTTTCAACTCTGGTTAAAGTAATCAGAAAGTGACGTTGGCAGTAGGCTTTGAAATTGAAATACTCGATTCTCCCAGTCGGTACCGAGCAGAAATGCCATAAAAATAGAGATAAGAAGTAACGAAATAAGAAAAAAACGAAGAAGGGATGCAATAATAAAGAAAGTTCGTAAGGACATTGAAAGGAAATTCCAATAATTTAAGTTTCAAGGGTCTCTTTCGAAGAACAAAGTTGCGTTTTAATAAACTGACAAAAAAAAAAAAAAAAAAAAAAAAAAAAAAAAAAAAAAAAAAAAAAAGGAAGGAAAAAAGAAACGAACGACGAAGAGAAAAGATAATTTGGAACGAAATTCTCGAACGGGGACTTTGACTTACCACCGGCAAAATTAGAAGCCAATTGCAATTAACTTCCATCAATTCTACCATTAAAAGAAGTTCCTCGTCCGCCGTAATTTTTGCCGGGCAACTGAAAATCCCTGGACTTTACGACCTGTGGATCGCGTCGTCGATCAGTTTCTGTTTACGCATGTGAGCCAGCAGATCTCGCCTATTCGTCGATCGTTCGTTCGTTCGTCGAACCCGACAAAGCTTCGATATTGCAGCCTCGAAATTCTAGACGATCGAAGGAGGTGAAGGCATCGTGTCGTGCTCGATTCGACGTGGTCACGTATCGTTACACGGCTAATTGCGATATAAACAGCGGACTTTACGAGGCAGCGGCGTACGGGCTGGCAACGTTCGGCAAACATTAGCCACCATTAACGAAGATATAAGGCCGCGGTATTGATGCGTCCGCGGGTTGAAGATCCGCAATGTCAAGGGATAGAGAAGAGGCTGAAACGTCGAGGACCGTAATCGAACACCTGACGCGAACATTCCAGGAAATTGGCCCCCGAGATAGAACGGCCCTGCGTAATGCTAATGGATGGATATTAATTTACCCACGGCGAATACGTTTCAGCTAATCTCGCGAATATCGCGAGTCAAAGTTAAGCGAGAGCCAAGAGAATATAGAATGGGACGTGGTGAACAAGCTCATCGCGAGTGGCTAGTCAGTTTCTGTCTAGGTCTGTTGATCCGAAAATTCCTGAACGTATCCGGCGATAACGTCGATAGACGATGACGTTATATCGCTGTACTACGTCGTTGGCTCGAAATACGAAAGTATTCCAACATTGGTGGATACCTTTTGTCAATTATGCGAAACATTTTGAAATTTCATTAGCACTGTTACGAGACTCGGCTATCGCGGATGTACAAACGTACAGATAAAATACGCGTAAAGATAAATTATTTAAATATAAATATAAATTTAAATGCTTAAGATAAATATGAATATTGATGTTAATTTAAATATTTTAATATTTCAGATAAATTATTGTTAAATGTAGCGATCTTGATGTTAATGCTAATGGGATGCTTTTCAATTGCAACGTCAATTTTATTTTTACAGTGTATATTTTTATGTTGATAGTCGTAGTATTATATTAATTTTGATGACAATTTGGAATGTATGGAAGACTAGTTATGAGAGAGTTGTTTAACATATATTTTAATACAAGTATATTTCATGGAAATTACGGCCAATTCACTATAAAATAAATTCACTATTAAATTAACCCGAATCGGTAAGATTATTGCTGATTGATGGCTATCGTGGGTATGGAGTGATATTTTGATTGTTTATTAAACGCGCTACTCTACGTTGCACGGCTAACAGATGCCAGAGACGTTCGCCAAGTTTCTCCAGTTAAAATGTCGAATTTTCATTCTTTTTTTTTCTTTTGTCGGGATCGGTATACGTGTAAGCGCGAATATCTACTTTGGTAAAAATAAAAATGACTCTCGGTCAACAATGGAAAATATATTATCGAGACGTCGGGAATATCTTTTTTTTTTTTTCTTCCTAAGCGCGCGTTCTTTTGCACCCGCGCTGCGCTGGTCGCGATGGAAATTCCCATTAATTCACCGGGCGAACTTCGATATTTCACCCGGCTCGATCGGACAGCGTCGAGCGTTTTTCGTCGGTTCGTTTCAATTTGCTCCCTTCTCGTCCCCTTTACATCTTCCTTCATCTGTTTCCCTTTTTTCTCTCCTTTTATTTTACTTTTCAACTTACTTTCGCGTTCGTTTTCTCCAAATGTTTGGAAAACGCAGATGACATTCGTAGGGTGTGATTCTAAACATCGATACAGCGAAGGAAATTCTAGTTGTAATTCAGTTGTAAGTAGTTCTCTTATTCTCGAAACTCGTTCGAAGAACATAATTTTCCATTTTTTCTTTTTTTTTTACGGGGCAGCAATTGAAATTCTGTACCTTGTCAATTAATTTTACGTTACCTAAACTTCTCCTTATATTTGCTTCCAAGGATGAATATCAGGTTGTACTTTCTTTACAATTGTAAAAACTTCAAAAACTTCAATGTTATCGTTATAACACTAAAGTATTATTTCTTAGTAGTTGGTATGTTTGGTTTACGAAACTTTATCAATCTGAACCTGACTGTACTGTCCTTCTCATTTTTCCGATTACCACTCTGAAAGACTGTTCATCTTTCGCGAAACATCGGCAACATTAGAAAGCATTTGTACAATCTCGATCAAACGTCACCAATTTCTCCGTAACACCCTGTACGTCGTATAGGCACTCCATCAAGCCGTACGCACTTAACCCAAATATATTAACATTGATTATTTTAATTGCTCCGTAGCGGCGCGGGCGACTATTAATAACCGCTTGGAGAAAGGACGTTGCGATCATAAAGCGTGGAATTTTAATGATACACACGGCCTGAAGGGGTTGTCGCGCGAATTACACGCGGCGTGGCGCGGCGCGGCGCGGCACGGCGCGGCGAGGGAAACGTCCACGCGTTGACGCGACACGCTGCGCGCATTTAAAGATTATAGGAACCTATAAAGCTTTAGCCGCGCAACGCGCAAACATTTTACAAAGCCGATTATTCGGTATCTCTCGGAGAGATAGCGCGGGGCTGGGTCGTCGAAGCTAGGAAGCGGCGTGGCGCATTATTCGTTTCTTCGTTTTACCGGAGAGCATGGCCGGGGGACCATTCTGGAATTCGAGGCTCGGAGGACGTTCGTTCGTTCGTTTACGCTCGGCCAGATCCGCCAGGGGAACGTTGTTTCGAACGATGCGTTCTCTTGTAACGTTGCGACAAAAGCTGGACCGAGAGGCGACTCGCCGACTCGGATGAAATTTCTAAGCCTTTTTCTCTCCGGTTTCGTTAATCCTTCAGTCTCGCGAGTTTCTTGACGCGAACCCTGAGTTCTTCTTCCCTTCTGATCGTTATAATTCGCTGACGGCGAGGTGAGACAAAGGCGACGACGACGACGAAGGGCCAAGATTTGTTATTTTGCAATTACAAACCGGTCGCTTCCTTTCGAATCTCTATCTTTCCCTTGTCCTCTGTCTATGGATTTGAGTCGACATTCGAGTGGGTGAGATTACCGAATTTTTATCACCAACGACGGCAGAACCTCGCAATTTCTTCACCCTTACGTACGTTCGTTTCTAGTTCTTCGTTGCGATCAATTACATCGTGTATTAATTGCGACCGAGAACACGCACGGAGAAAGAGAAAGAGACGTAGAAGAGAGGGGGGAGGGAAAGAGGGAAAGAGTTTATTAACTCGCCTAGTCGGTATAGCCTGGCACGGCTAACGACGACGTTTAGCCTGAAAGAAAGCGCGCTTGTTTCGAAGGGATCAAAAGGGGGTACGGTAACGCTCGTCGTGCCTAGCGCGGCTTCGAAAAGAAGCGAAATTCCCAGCGACGCAAACGCATTTTTCCGCCCTCTCTCCTCCCTCGCCGCGCGGGGCTGTTCTTCGTTATTCTTTTCTATATTATTTTCCTCCTTCGTTTCTTTTCACACCGGCGACTAGACCAACGCTGTTGGAACGCGTTTAGGAAACGAGAAAAGGACGAATTTCGCACGAACGAAGACGTCGCGACAATTACATGTATATATGTGTATGTGTGGCTCCTTATTATAATCGGCCTCTACCTTCCTTCTCCTTCTTCCTCCATTTCCATCTCTCTCTCTCTCTCTCTCTCTCTCTCTCTCTCTCTCTTCCACTTTCCTCTCGCTCGCTCCGTGTCGTTTAAAGCAGCTGGAACGTCAGCGGGACGACGCATAATAAGGGAGAAAAGAAAGGGAAGCGTGGCGCGGTTGAATATAGGATTCTACACGGGGTCCCTCTGTTGCCGGCCTAACCTCATTTAGTTAGAAAGTGTTTGCGCGATGAGACCGAGCGCGAGGTTTAATTGGAAACGCCTCGTGTCTATCGCGTTCAAACCGGGAGAGCCGGAGAATGTCATCCTCTGAGCCCTCGGCCGCCAACCGTAATTGGTCGTCTTTCTCGCTTCATCCGACCGCCAGGATTTTCCAGGGGATACTCCGTCACCGCTGCCGCCACCACCACCACCACCACCACCGCCACCACCCTCCCTACCCGATGATAAATTTGTATATTCGGACTAATGGCGCGCCTCCACCGAGCTCCCGGCAACCGACACGTTTCGGAGATTCGCGAACACGTTCCCGTACGCCGCGCGATGATATGAAACGCCACTGCCGCGTTGGGTTTTCAAATCTTTCCCAGCGCGCCGAGGGAAAGAACGGTCGATGGCTGATATTTCGTTCTACGTTATGTACATACGTACGTACACCAGACGGCTTTGACGTTGTTTCACTTGTCGCGAGTGGCAAGAAGTTTTTTTTTTTTTTTTGTAATATTTAATGCCGCCAGATGTAGCGTTATGGCAATGGGAAGAGAGAAATATCGGGGACGATTCTCCGCTGGGATTCAACGACGTCGACGATGAATTATGTAGTAATAATAATGATTCTATTTCGAAAGAAAGGGAAAGGAGGGAACGAGAGATAAAGACGGATAAAGGAAGTAGAGAGAAAGGGAAGGGAAATCCATTAAAACCTTCTACTTTCCCTCTTCTTAGTTTCAGCGCTCGAGCAGAGGATGATCGTCTGGCCTGTTTGACGTAGGATTTCTCTATAATTTCTCGTAAACGTACGGCTGTAAATGTCTATTCGAAATGGTTTAACAAGCACGCCGCATCAGGGAACGCCATCCGAATCCGATTTATCCGACGTAGAAAAGGAAATCGCTTTGTTAACGCCACGATAATACGTACGATTATACATTCAACGCCCGCCGTGCGCAGATCTACTTATGTTTTTGCGAATTACCAGTTTTCAGTCAACATCATTGAATTCGTAATGCGTAACTGGCATAAATCTGGACTCGTTAGTGTACCCAGCTAACCGTATAACCCAATGAAACATTAATGAACGTAGAAATATTCGTTTCCGCGGGACAAAGAGAAACCTCGTAATTATTGGCGCCCGGTTCCGCTTTGTCCGCCCCCTTTCCCCCGATCAACCTAACCTTTACCTCATTTCATAAATGACAGTAAGGAAATGGCGTCTACGCGGAAAATTGATTTCACCCACTAAATATTGCGACGTTTTTATATATATATATATTTTCGCTTCTCGTGAACATTCCACGCGTTTCTGTAGATTTAAGTTCCCTGTAAACGCGTACCAACCTAACGTTTACCACGCAAAAATTGATTTCGCTCACTAAATGTTGCGATATTTTATACTGTTCTTGTACCTTTGAATTTCCTGTAAATGTATAAGAAAGAAAAATTATATTAATTATTGTTGAAATTGTTGAAAATTCTACCTTTTGATCGTAAGATTAAAAAGTAGAATTTGGTGCGTTAACGCATCGATCGTTAATGGATTAATCTAACGAATTAATCCAACGCGGAGGTAATCAAGATGTCCGATTGATCAACATTGTTCACGATTGTTTCAGGATGTTTGGAAGCAGTGGTGCTTGCGCTGGCTGCGGCAACGCGATACCTGCCACCGAGCTAGTAATGAGGACGGGTGGATCGGTATTTCACCAGAAATGTTTCACCTGCAGCAAGTGTGGAAATCAACTCGTTTCCGGCGATAGGTAAGATTACCAGAGCTAATAAACGTGCTTTACTAGCCGTCGCTGATACGATATTAATTTTCGAGACTTGGACCGTGAGGGGAGATTTACAACAAACACGCACATTTTTTCGAAAATCGAAGTCTCCTCCTTACATCGATCCCTTGTCATTGCAAAATCGATTGTATCAACTATGGTACATCTTTTGTGTACCACAGAATTTTTTTTCACCACTTCATTGAACGTTGGATATTAAGCTCAAACGAGAAAAGTTTCAGTTCGATAAAATGCTGAAAGAAAAATCGATACAGCGAGTTTTAAGGATGTTTTGGATTTCAATTCTTCGAGAAAAAGATATATCCTTGCTTTCCCATCCGCTGCACATGATGCAAAATCATCTTCGAAAAGGAAAACAATGTAGAATGTTCGAGACCAAGTGGATCGTTGTAACGATCTTTTTTTTTTTTTTTTTTTTTAGGAAGTTGAATTATCAGTTTGAATAATCGACAATTTTTCATTGTCACTGGCACTTTTATACTCTTCACTCTAAGTGGACGATAGTTTCCAACAAGAGATTAGATAAAATTACGATTGGACAAACTGATATCGTCATTAAGCTGCGGATGTTTACGCGCTCGTGGGATATTTGATGGCGAAGAAATGTACATGATATAAAAAATATATATATATATATATATATTAATTGTGCTCGCAGAAATGCGAATTCGCATAAACATCCGTAATTTAGTTACCTCTACAACAGTCGGCTTTAGAATTAGTTGAAATTGCAATCGAGTTAGAGGCAGGGGTAGAACGAAATTGATCGTGGGTTCAAAGAGACACGAAGAGAGCCGCGAATTTTGCCAGGGAGCATAGATACGACTCGAAGAGGAAACGCGTCAATTAAAGGGTTGGAAAAGAGGCGTGTCACGCGGGACTGTCGATTAATTGGTGGGGATCGCAACCGGGGATTTTGTAATAAAGGAGGAGGGACACAATTATCGCGTCCCGGTAATGAAGCAATCTTGTTTATGAACATCGATTTTGTGGATATCTCTGTGTGCACGTCGTGCTCTGCTTGATTGCCAGATGTTCGCTTCGAACTACGGTTTTTGTCCCTGTGAAACGCGATTGTTCGCGTCTCCGCGCTAATCACCACTTCCGTCGAGCGCGGTATTCTCGATCTTTGACGGATCGTTCGATATTTTGCCCGAATGTAAGCTGCTCCAGGAGTTCTTGTGCTCGAAAATTACGCGTCTAACTTCTCGTCAAACAAACGACACACTTGCCTCTTCGCTGACTGTGAGTTCGTTCGTTTGATGATTGCACGGATATCAGATGAAATTCAACGACGAACGATTGAAATAACTGTTGTTTCCGATTTTTCCAGGTATTACTTGCTGTCGGGGTCACCGGTCTGCGAGACGGATTGGCACAAAATCGTGAAATCGTCGAGCGTCGCGGCCGCAGCCGCGGCGGCAGCGGCCGGCAACGGTGGCGCACCGGTGAGAAAAGGTAAGGTCGGTCGGCCTCGAAGAAGTCGCGAATGAGGTGGCAACCCGGTCGGTCGCCCGAAGAAGGTACAAGCCTCTCCGCAGCCGACGCCAGTCGTCGTACCGTCACAGGTCGACGTCGTGGACGTCGCTGTCGGAGGGGATCCCTATTCGCCGCCTCCGCCGGGTCATCAGCAGTACCACCATCATCACCACCACCATCACCATCATCATCAGATGGGACTCGTACATCCGGGACTGGCGGTACAGCAAACACACCTGCAGGCGTCCACCTACCAGGAGTGGTCTCCGTGGGCACAGGACACCTGCGACTGAGCAATCACCCTCGTTCAACCACTTGTCCGAGTGTCGGGCTCGTCGCCTGGCTGAACGAATCCTCCTCGCCCTGGTCTCGAGCGTCGCCGCTGGGCCCTCTTCTCCGTTTCTCCGTTCCATCGCCGTCACCGGTTCGAAGATGGAAGAACGGAAGAATCGAGTACCACTCGCTCGCGTAGGGTGATCTTGCGATCGTTCGCCCGAACAAAAAAGGAATGTAAATTCGAATTGTGAACTACTTCGACTCGCGAGCGGTTTTCTTTCGTGGATACGGGTGAAACAGGTGATAGATTGTGTGTGTGTGCGTCTTGCCTCTTGTGAACGTTGTGCGCGAGTGCAAGAGGGGGACGAAGGATCAGTCCTTGGCTGACTGCAATACGAGGCTCTCGTTCTGCTTATGAACCGTTTACGTCGCTAGGAAGAACTCCATAAACGACGATGGAGAAAAATAATGTTTCTTGTTCGTCTTGTACCGACCGATCGAACGCGTCTTCGATTCGGTCTTTCGCCGCGTTTCGACGAGTCGCCTGTGCGCCAAAACGAACCTCTCGATCGCCTCCGCCCTTGCCAGGCCTTCGATCAGGAACGAACCTCGAGCAATAAGCGTGCACCTGTCTCGTTGGATTGCTGAGTAAATCGCGTGGCACCAGCCACGTGCGAGAACGCTGTACGCATCTTATCAACTGGTCTCCCCCCCCCTCCCCAACCCCTCCCCAACCCCTCAACCTCAACCCCAACCCCCGCTCTAATCGATAATCTTTGCTCAATCACGAAGAATGGAGGATATTGGTAGCGTCCTGAGGTATACGGGCCGCTTCGCGTATCGTCGCCCACAGTATAACGTCAATTCTCTTCGGCCTCGGCCGGTTCTTCGCTGCTCGTCCACGTTTAATCGAATCGGTAATCCTGTTAATCGCGCATCAGCCAACCGGCAATCACTTTCGCGCTCGTGTTTCGCTGCATTTCCTCTCCAACGGATCCGCATCAGCGCCTGATACTCCCTACCAGCTCGATTACCCTGGTTTATTCGCGATACTTTGTGATCGATTTCGTTTGGTTGGAATTTCGTTTGTTTTTTTTTTTTTTTTCTTTTTGGTTGACGCTACGACGACTCTCGCGATTTCTACAATATAAGTCGTCTTT